>NC_091058.1:69081201-69383106 GCF_000393655.2 Nicotiana sylvestris
CTTTTAATTTCCATTAAAGAGAAGGAAGGATGTATCCAAAATTTTGAGTCGTATGCGTATATAAAAGATCTTTTTTTTCAAATTAACATAAGGTTATCGGAGATCATTCACCTATTTTTATTGAACTTAGAATTTCCATTTTTTGTCAAGAGGGTAGAACAGACTTATTAAGCTGTAAAAGTTCTCACATCAAGCATGTCTAATTCCTTTCAAATTATTCTATTTTCAATCAATGTCTAGTAAACTTGAAGAAACTCGCGTTGCCCTTAGTTTCTATCAACTTTCTCTTAAAAAGTATTCGCATCTCAATTGCACGTAGAAGAATAAGACAAGAAAATGCTGTGAAATCTATATACATCTATATAAAGTAGGGACAATGTGTTGGCTCCACTCTAAAGCCTGCAATGCTATTTATCTATTTTGTCATTTTTTTGCCATTTTCCCTTATTTTTCACATTTATCTTTTAATGTTTAGCAGTCGAAAAGTCGCTATTAATTAAAACTAACCATCGGAGAAAATAAAAAAGGTGACTTGGCATCTCTCTTCGGTCAAGGATTCTATTTATCTTTTTTCTTCTTCTTTTGCTTTTCCCCCTTCATTCTTTTCTTTTAAATTGTTTAGTAATTGGAAATTGATCATTCTCTATTCTATTTATTACATCTCATTATATTTATTTGAGTTACAAAAGGATAAATTAACAGCCAAATTTTTCAGTTTAATTGGGTCTCTCTCATTTTCGTACATTGGTGTACCATTACTAAATTAAGCAAATATTGTGTTTTAATTGCTCAGTTTTATGTGCATGGGTGTAACTCTTCTTTTCATTTTCTCAAACAATAAATGAGTGGGAAAAAAAAAGCACTACAAATATATGAAGGCGGCGGTAATGCTAACATTCTTCATCTTCCCACACTATCCTTCACCCCATTTCTAATTAACCTTCGATCAGAAAGCCCAAAAGCCATCATGAAATATGATTCTTTATGCAATGAAGCAACGTAGAAACATAGAAATATAGCAATAAAAGTATGGTCTTCTTCAACAACAAACACAATAAGAATATCGAGTGCCTCCAGAAACGATCTTGCCCGTTTATTTTCTCTCACCAAATTCTTTTCAACTGGTAATTATGCACTAAATGGCATTGCTTCATTCTTTAAATTCTTATTTCTTTTGCAGTATTTTTTAGGAAGAGACTGTGTTTTTAGCTGGTGTTTCTTTACTCAGTTTATTTAGAAATCTTGCAGTTTAAATTTAACCTCTAACAAAATTTTATGTTTGAGCCTCAACCCTCAAGGTATTGGTCTTACTATCTTAGTAGCTTCTTATCGGTTATGTTTATTATGATTATTAATATACTTAATGTCCATTCTATTACAATTATTCAATATATGTTATACTTTCTTTTCCTATTACTTAATGTAAGTTATTACTTGTATTTTGGTTATTATAAATTATAAAGCACATCTTCTTATTTTTGTCACTTTCGTCTCTTCTTCTTTATTGACCATTCTTCTCCTTTTCATTAGAAATTCTTTGTACATAAGTTTTTTTTTTTTTTTACTTTTTTCTTCTCATTTTTGGTGTTTTTGCTACAGCTATTTTTAATATACGATATTGGTGCATAACTTTCATTGTTTAGGAAGTAAGGAAGAAAAGGACATATTGTGTAATTTGTGGACAATATTTGAGGAATCTAACTTTAACCTTGATAAGTACACTACTATATATCCTAACTTTGCGTGTGAATTTTTACGTAAAGTACTAGCTTTGCCTTTTTGTCTTGCATTAAAATGCTCTATTTTTTTTATTTTAAGAATGATTGTGATAAATTTTACCTTGAATTTTGATTATTGTTTCATTATTTTAGAAAGAATTGGGGAAGTATGATTACATGCTCAAAACAATTGACAATTTGAGGACAATAAGACTATTTTCCTCATCTGAAAATAATTTAAACGGTTTGTGTCCTAATATCTTTTAATGGCCTTTTGACAGTTGAAAGAGATTATCTTACCAATTTTTTCAAATCTATTATGCTTCTATGTGTGATTTACAAAATATATATCTCTTAAGCGATATTTTTCTTGACTCATTTTTATTAATTTATAAGATATGTGTGTTGTAATGCCATAAGTGATTAATCAAGAGAAATTGATTTTTGAAACTTTTGTAAGATTAGTAATAAAAAAGGTAATTAATTTGATTATTCAAGGACGGGCAATAGTTTCTCATTTGCTCGAAGGTTTGAATATGAGAAATAAAAGAAAAGAAGAAAAAGAAAATAACCGTCACAACCCAAAGCTCAACCTGTTGTGATGGCCTATCATGATACTAGGTAATCCGACAACTCATACATACTGACACTCTCAAATTCATAATACACTAAAAATAGGTTTAAATAAGTGAAAATCTCATAAAACTGGATAAAATCGTCACAACTCAATACAGAAGTTCCCAAATCAGGATGTCACTGAATACATGAACATCTATACAAATGCAAAGTCTGATACATTGTCTAATAAAACAGAAACTGAATAATTAAAACTGAGGGATAGGGGAGGAGAGTTAAGGTCTGCAGATGCCAGACAACTACCTCGATAATCTCCGAACAGTTGAAAACTCAGATATCAACAACCACCGTGACCGGAAATACCTGGATTTGCACACGAAGTGTAGGGTGTAGCGTGAGTACAACCAACTCAATAAGTAACAAATCTAACCTTTGGACTGAAAGTAATGACGAGTCTCATAGGTACATTCAAATTTCAGAGCTACAGTACAGAAAATATAGACATGCTTTCAATCTAACAATTAAACTCAGAACAGATAAAAATATGTCAAGTCTGAATGATACGTGGAATAAGACATCACTATATATACATGCCAATATATATATCTTATGTGATGCAATACAATGTAAGCCTCACGTACTTGCATTCTCGGAGTACTCAACCTGACTGTCTCAATTCTCACTCATCACACGCAATCACTCAGCATTGTACAGGGTAGATCCAACTCAAATGGAAATAAATTCAGGGCAGATCCAGCCCAATGCAAATGAATCAATAGCAAATATGCTCACTATGGGTGTGCAGACTCCAGAGAGGCAGATCCAGCCCAAGCGCTATAATAAGCTAAATCCTGACATGAATCAATAAAGCATGATGCGGTATGTAGCCAAATCCTATAAATATCACTCACAACAGGCCCTCGGCCTCACTCAGTCATCAATCTCTCTAGTCTCTCGGGATCACAATACTCATTCTAAAAAGCCCATATCAATGATACGAGAAGTGACAATATATGATAACAGAGACTGAGATATGACATGAAATGATGAATGTGACTGTATACATAACTGCAATTAAGCAATTAATTCGGAAGCAAAGAACGACCATTGTGGGTCCCAATGGTACCAACATATAGCCTAACACATGATTTCTAGCATAAATCACAATTCAAGTGCTCTAACACATAGAGTATAGTAAAAATATTTAGATAGAATAGCTGCACAGTTCCATGGAATCAAGTAAATCACAATTACTACAGTGCACGCCCACACGCCCGTCACCTAGCATGCTCGTCACCTCAACATGAGTCGCATAACATGTAATTTCGGGGTTTCATACCCTTAGAATCAAGTTTAGAAGTGTTACTTACCTCAGACCGTGTAAAACTCTACTCTAACAAGTC
The DNA here is from genome assembly GCF_000393655.2 of Nicotiana sylvestris. Classification (NCBI taxonomy): domain Eukaryota; kingdom Viridiplantae; phylum Streptophyta; class Magnoliopsida; order Solanales; family Solanaceae; genus Nicotiana; species Nicotiana sylvestris. The sequence continues at coordinate 69,084,899 of NC_091058.1, forward strand.
TTTGTCTCATGAATCGGTCTCTGAATGCCTCGAATCCAACCACAAACAATTTGATACGATCAGCTCAAGCTATAGGAATCAATTCCATATGAAAATACTAAGTTCTTAATCAAAAGTCAAAAAGTCAACTCAAAAGTCAATCCCCCGGGCCCACATCTCGGAATCCGATAAAAGTTATAAAATTCGAATACCCATTCAACCATGGGTCCAACCATATAAAAATTACTCAAATTCGATATCAAAATCCCGCTCAAATCCCCAAAATTCAGCCTAAGAAGTTTTCTCCATTTTTTTCCAAATTTTCCATCCCAAATCAATAATTAAATGATTAAATCAAAGATATGTTCATGTAATTTAACCAAAACCAAGTAAGAATCACTTGCCCTAGTCAATCCCTTGAAAATCTCTCTAAGAGCCGCCTCAATCCGAGCTCTGAAAATCAAATTATGTAAAATGACTCAAACTCTCATTTTTGGAAATATATAAGTTCTGCCCAGGTGTCCTTAATCGCGATCGCGGAAAATGCTTCGCGATCACGAAGCATAAATATGCTTCCCCACGAATTAACCTTACACGAACGCGATGCACTGGCTCTCAAACTTACACGATCGCGAATGACTTCACGCGTTCGCGATGAAAAAATGTGTGTGACCCCGCTTCTGCCTCATTTACTCTGTGGGAACGTGACCTTAGCCACGTGTTGGATATTCAATGTTTCGCTCAACTACGCAATCACATCCCTCAACTAGCGAACGCATAGAACAAAAACCTCAGCTGCCCAATTAAGCCTACGCGATTGCAGACTTGTCCACGCGATCACGTATAAGGAAACCAGACTTGAACACTAGCAAACTTCAGTCAACAACAACAACAACAACCCAGTATAATCCCACAAGTGGGGTCTGCAGAGGGTAATATGTACGCAGACCTTACCCCTACCCCGAAGGGTAGAGAGGCTGTTTCCAGGAGACCCTCGACTCAAAAAAGCAACAGGAGCCGATATATTAGTGCCATAAAAATGCATAATAAAATAACAACAATATAAGAGATATGAAATACAGAATACGAAATACGAAATAGATGGTTGGTATAGTAAAACTAGCAGGTAAAGCCCTGCATCAATAGCCGACCAATGACATTCTTAGTCTAACTCCTAACTGGCTAGTCTCACTCTATTGTGCTTTAGAAATATTCACAACTTTTCCCTAACCTACAACTTTAATGCTCGACCTCCATAATTCCCTATCAAGGGCCATGGAGCAAACTTCAGTCATTTCTCCAAATCAAATTCCATTCTGATAACCATCTGAAATCTATCCGAGGCCCCTGAGACCTCAACTAAACATACCAACAATTTCTAAAACTCATTTGAACTCGCTCGAAGCGTCAAATCACATCAAACAACGCTAAAATCACGAATCGCTCATTGATTCAAGCCTAATGAACTTTTGAACTTCTAACTTCTACATTCGATGCCGAAACCTATCAAATCACATCCGATTGACCTCAAATTTTGAACATGAGTTATAAATGACACTGTCACGACCCTAAATCCGAACCCGGTCGTGATGGCACCTATCTTAAAATAAGGCCAGCCGACACAACACCCAATTCATTTTCAACAGTTATAATAATTCAATTTAAGTCATTAACATGATTAAATCCCAAAAGAACAGTGAAATAGTACAATTTGCGGAAACAAACACAGCCCGACATCGGAGTGTCACCAGTCATGAGCATCTAAACGACTGTCTAAAAGTAGGAAGAGTTTATATAGTCTACTACAAAATCCAGTACAATGAAAATGAAGATACGAAGGAGAAGCACTGAGCTGCGAACACCGGACAACTACCTAGTAAACTCCACACAGTCTGCTGGAAGCAATCAACCCTCGCTAGCAGAGCCCGAAGCTCCTGAATCTGCACACTTGGTGCAGGGAGTAATGTGAGTATGCCAACTAAGTGAGTAATAAAAATAAATGAAGGTTGAGCGATAAGAAAACACGTAAAACACATCAGAATGCTACAAAGAGGCAGTGTAAAACCAATACAATGCAATAAAACAGTGAAATCTTATAAAAACACCTTAGTTCAGTATAAGCTTCTTTAAAACATCTTTCAACAGTTAAATGAGTGAATGAAAAGAAATAAGAAAAGATAAACACGTAAAACCAGCCCTTCGGGCAAAGTACCAACAAAATCAGCCTATCGGGCTATCTCACAATCACTCGTATCAGCCTCTCGGGCAATAACATGGAACAACATCAGCCCCTCGGGCTATATCACATCACAAACTGGGTACTCGCACTTACTAGGGGTGTACAGACTCCGGGAGGGGCCCCTTACGGCCCAAGCGCAATATCAAGCCATCTAGTGGCGTAATCAAACATGCTCTTGGCCTCATATCAAGCCACTTCATGGCATAACAATTCATGCCCTCAGCCTCATAATCATAAATCAGTACAACACTACTGCGGCGTGCAACCCGATCCCATAATAACCTCACAACACAGGCCCTCGGCCCTACTCAGTTAGAAATCTCTAAAAGTCACTCGGGCACAGTAAAATATAATGCTCAGCTCAAAATATCATTTAAGATGTCAAAACAGGGTAAACATTGCTGAGTTATGAAAATAGTAGAATATAGCATGACTGAGTACAAGTATAAAGTCAAAACAGTGAGGAATAGTTGTAAAAAAAGTCCCATCAGGGTCCAAAACAGTTAGCACGAGGCCCAAATATGGCATTCAGCCCAAAACATGATGATGACAAACAGTTTTCAATCAAATACGCAATTAAACAGTCATACGGGATGGACTAAGTCACAATCCCCAATGGTGCACGACCCCAAGCTCGTCATCTAGCATGTGTGTCACCTTAAAATAGCACAACGATGTGAAATCGGGGGTTTCATACCCTCAGGACAATATTTATAATCATTACTCACCTCTATCCGGTCCAAACTCTTGTCTGCGATGCTTTTGCCTCTCGAATTGGCCTTCGGATGCTCCAAATCTAACCAAAATCAGTGCACAACCATCAAAATATGCTAAAAAAATAAATCCCAATCGAAAAGAAATCAAATTACAACACAAATCCCGAAATTGGCTAAACCCGACCCCGGGCCCACTTCTCGGAATCCGATAAAATTTACATCAATAGACTCCTTATCACTCCCCGAGTTCACACATATCAAAAGTGCTAAAATCCGACCAAAAAATACCCCTCAAACCCTTGCTCAAAAGTCTCCAATATCAAGCCCTAGTTTCCCAATTTTTAACCCTTAATTTTCATAAATTTTCAAGCCAAATAAATGAAATAACACCATAGAATCGAGTTTAGGGTCCAAAAACCTTACCTCCTTGAAATCCCTCCTCAAATAGCTCCCTCAAGCTCAAACCTGTATGAAAATGGTGTAGAATAACTCAAAATTCGCGAAGGAAACCTTTATACCTTCTTACCCAGGCTTTTCGCACCTACGGTCCCATTACCGCTCCTGCAATCCCCGCTTATGCGGTCAAAGACGCCACATCTGCGGTCCTCACTTAAAACCCAGGCGCTGCATCTACGATCGATCTCCCGCACCTACGATACCGCAGGTGCGCTCAAATTTTTGCTTCTGCGGTTCCAGCCCCAATGGCCCTTTTCCGCATCTGCGATCCATTAGGCGCTTCTGCGAGCCCGCACCTGCGGTCCCCTAGCCGCAAGTGTGGTTATGACAGCAGACTCAGCTTCAGCTGCCATTTCCCAATTCCTAACTTTCCGCCAACCATCTGAAATCACCCCGAGGCCCCCGAGACCTCAACCAAAAGCACAAATAAGTCATATTCCACTATTCAAACTTATACCAATCTTCAGAACACCTCAAACAACATCAAATCAACCAAAACACATCGGATTCAAGCCTAAGGTTCTAAAATCTTTTGAATTACGCTTTTGATCAAAAAGTCTATCAAACCATGTCCGAATGATCTGAAATTTTGCACACACGTCCCAAATGATACCATGGGGCTACTACAACTTTTGGAATTCCATTCCGACCCCTATATCAAAATCTCACCTATCAACCGTAAAATGCCAAAATACCAATTTCGCCCATTCAAGCGTAAATATACTCCGTACATCCAAAATATATTTTGATCACGCTCCTAAGTCCCAAATTACTTCCCGAAGCTATCCGAACCATCGGAACTCACATCTGAGCCCTTTATCACATAAGTCAATATCCAGTTGACTTTTTTCAACTTAAGCTTACTCAAAAGAGACTATGTGTCTCAAACCTTACCAAAACCTCTCCGAACCCGAGCCAACCAGCCTGATAATACATAATACAGCTGAACAAGAGAATAAGAAGCAAAAATAGGGGAAACGGAGCGGTAACTCATGAAACGACCGGCCGGGTCGTTACATCATCCCCCTCTTATACAAATATTCATACTTGAACGGGTCAAGAAACATACCTGAAGCCTCAAATAGGTGAGGATATCTACTCCGCATCTCCCGCTCGGTTTCCCAGGTAGCCTCCTCCACAGGCCGACCTCTCCACTACACTTTCATTGAAGCTATATCATTTGACCTCAACTTTTGAACCTGACGCTTCAAAATAGCCACTGGCTCTACATCATAAGTCAAATCATCATCTAACTGAATTGTGCTGAAATCCAAGACATGATATGGATCCCCAATATACTTCCGGAGCATAGAAACATGAAATACCGGATGCACACTCGATAAGCTGGGTGGCAAAGCAAGCTCATAAGCCACCTTCCCAATCCTCCGAAGTACCTCAAAAGGCCCAATGAAGCGAGGACTCAATTTACCCTTCTTCCCTTAACACCTGTCATGGGCGAAACCTTCAACAAGACCTTCTCACCAACCATGTAGGACACATCTCAAACCTTCCTATCAGCATAACTCTTTTGTCTCGACTACGTTGTACGAAGCCTCTCCTGAATCACCTTCACTTTGTCTAAAGCATCCGGCACTAAGTTTGTACCCAATAGTCTAGCCTCACCCGGCTCAAACCATCCAACTGGAGATCTACACCGCCTCCCATACAAAGCCTTATATGGAGCCATCTGAATACTTGACTGGTAAGTGTTGTTATAAGCAAACTCTACGAGCGGTAGAAACTGATCCCATGACCCTCCAAAATTAATGACACAAGCGTGCAACATGTCCTACAATATCTTAATAGTGCACTCGGACTGCCCGTCCGTCTGAGGGTGAAAAGATGTGCTCAACTCAACTTGAGTACCCAACTCTCGCTGCACAGACCTCCAATACTGTAAAGTAAACTAAGTGCCCCTATCTAAAATGATGGAAACTCGGACACCATGCAAATGAATAATCTCCCTAATATAGATCGCTGCCAACCGCTCTGAAGAATAGGTAGTACACACAGTAATGAAGTGTGCAGATTTGGTCAGCCGATCTACAATTACCCAAATAGCATTGAACTTCTTCAAAGTTCGTGGGAGCCCAACTACAAAGTCCATGGTTATCTGCTCCCACTTCCACTCCGGAATATCCATCTACTGAAGTAAGCCACCCGGTCTCTGATGCTCATATTTCACCTACTGATAATTGAGACACCGAGCTACAAATCCCACAATATCTTTCTTCATTCTCCTCCACCAATAATGTTGCCTCAGATTCTGATACATCTTCGCGGCACCCGGATGAATGGAATACCGCGAGCTATGGGCCTCCACCAAAATCAACTCTCGAAGCCCATCTACATTGGGCACACATATCCGGCCCTGCATCCTCAACACCCCATCATCACCAATGGTGATATCTCTAGCATCATCGTGCTGAACCATGTCCTTAAGGACAAGCAAATGAGGATCATCATATTGGTGCTCTCTCATACAATCATATAAGGAAGACCGAGAAATCACACAAGCCAATACCCGACTGGGCTCCGAAATATCTAACCTCACAAACCGATTGGCCAAGGCCTGAACATCAACTACAAGAGGTCTCTCCCAACTGGAATATATGCCAAACTCCCTATACTTACCTCCTTCCTACTCAGGGCATCGGCCACCACATTGGCCTTCCCCAGATGGTACAAAATAGTAATATCATAGTCCTTTAACAACTCCAACCATCTCTGTTGCCTCAAATTGAGATCTTTCTGCTTGAACAAGTGCTGGAGGCTACGATGATCAGTAAACACCTCACAAGACACACCATACAAATAGTGTCTCCAAAGCTTCAATGCGTGAACAATGGCAGCCAACTATAAATCATGAACAGGGTAGTTCTTCTCATGGGGCTTCAACTGACGAAAAGCATAAGCAATAACTATACCCCCCTGCATCAATACACACCCAATACCAACTCTCGGAGCATCACAATACACGGTATATGAACCTGAAGCTAATGGCAAAACTAACACTGGAGTTGTGGTCAAGGCAGTCTTGAGCTTCTGAAAGCTCTCCTCACATTCATCCGACCACCTGAATAGAGCACCATTTTGAGTCAACTTAGTCAAGGGCGATGTGATAGATGAGAATCCCTGAACAAACCGACGGTAATAACCCGCCAAACCCAGAAAGCTGCTAATCTCTATGGTTGAGGACGGTCTGGTCCAACTCTGAACCGTCTTTATCTCCTTTGGATCGACTTGAATACCCTCGCTAGACACCACGTGCCCCAAGAAAGCCACTGAACTGAGCCAAAACTCACACTTGGAGAACTTTGCATTAAGATTCTCCTCCCTCAATCTCTACAACACAACTCTCAAATGCTTCGTGTGCTCCTCCTGACTATGCAAATACATCAGAATATCATCAATGAAAACTATGACAAATGAGTCGAGATAGGGCCGAAACACGTTGTTCATCAAATGAATGAACGCTGTTGGGGAATTGGTTAGCCCAAAAGACATCACCAAGAACTTATAATGACCATATCGGGTCCTGAAAGCTGTCTTAAGAATATCCGAGTCCCTGATCTTCAACTGGTGATAACCTGAACGGAGATCAATCTTGGAGAACACCCTCGCTCCCTGAAGCTAGTCAAATAAATCATCGATGCGAGGCAAAGGATATTTGTTCTTGATTGTTACTTTGTTCAACTGCCTGTAATCAATGCACATTCTCATCGCAATATCCTTCTTCTTCACAAATAGAATAGGCGCACCCCAAGGCGACACACTAGGCCGAATGAACCTCTTATCAAGGAGTTCCTAAAGTTGCTCCTTTAACTCCTTCAACTCCGCTAGTGCCATACGATACGGTGGAATAGAAATGGGCTGAGTGTCAGGCACCAAGTCAATACCAAAATCAATATCTCTGTCCGGTGGCATGTCTGGCAGGTTTATAGGAAATACATCGGGAAAATCTCTCACAAAAGGAATAGAATCAATACTAGGAGTCTCTCCACCGACATCCCTCACAAAGGCTAAGTATGAAAGACAACCCTTCCCAACCATACGCTGGGCCTTCAAGAATGAAATTACCCTACTGGGAACATAATCGGTTGAACCTCGCCACTCAATTCGTGGCACACCCGGCATAGCCAATGTCACTGTCTTAGCATGATAGTCCAAAATAGCACGACACGGAGATAGCCAATCCATGCCCAATATAATATCAAAGTCTACCATACATAACAACAAAAGATCCACTCGGGTCTCCAAACCCCCAATAGTCACCACACAAGACTGGTACACATGGTCTACAACAACAGTATCGCCCGCCGGAGTAGATACACGAATAGATGAAACAAGAGACTCACAGGGCGTATCCAAATAACGAGCAAAGTATGATGACACATAAGAATAAGTGAAACTGAGATCAAATAATACAGAGGCATCTCTATGGCAGATTGAGACAATACATATGATCACGACGTCTAAAGCAATAACATCGAGTCTAGCTGGGAGTGCATAGAAACGGGCCTGACCGCCACATGATCGACCTCCCCCTCTAGGGCGACCCCTAGTTGATTGACCTCCACCCCTAGCTGGTTGGGTAGGTGGTGGTGAAGTAACTGGTGCTGAAGCCTGTGGCTAGCTCCTCTGCTGAGATGAACCCCCAAGACGACAAGGACACTGCCTCCACATATGACCCAACTCTCCACACTCATAGCAACTCTCGGGTGCTGGATACAGGGATTGAAGGGAACCCCTAGCACTAGAATGACTAGACGATGCACCTGGCATAGAAGAACCCTAAACTGATGGAGCACGGGACGAACTCTGAGCTGGAAGGGCACTGAGTGATGACTGGCCCTGATGAGAACTGTGAGAACTATGACCTGATGATGCCCCACGATAACCTGGGCGAGCTGACTGAGCATGTCTGAATGGACGGCCTCTACCATGCTGAAACTGACCCTTCGAAGGAGCACCACCATAACTACCAGATCCCCGAGGCCCCTTGGCCTCCCTCTCATCTCGCTCCTGGCGACGAAATGACTCAATCTCGCGAGCAATATTAACAACCTCCTCAAAGGTAGCACCAGACACCCTCTCCCTAGTCATGAGAATATGAAGATGATACGTGAGGCCATCGACGATCCTCCTGATCCTCTCTCTATCTGTCGGAACCAACCAAACAGCATGACGAGCTAACTTTGAGAACCTCATCTCATATTGTATCATAGTTAAATCTCCCTGAAGCAACCACTCGAACTACATGTGCAGCTTCTCTCTACGAGACTGTGGCACATACTTCTCCAAAAAGAGAATGGAGAACTGCTGCCAGGTAAGGGGTGCTACACCAATAGGCCTACGCCTCTCATAAGCCTCCCACCAAGTGAAGGCAGATCCAGAAAACTGAAAAGTAGTTAAAGCGACCCCTCTAGTCTCCAGAATACCCGTTGTACGAAGAATCCTCTGACACTTGTCCAAGAAACCTTGGGCATCCTCACCCTCTTCACCACTTAAAGTCGGAGGCTGAAGTCTACCAAACCTTCCAACCTGCGCTCCTCGTCCTCTGGCATGGCAGGAGCTACATAGTCCTGAGCAGCTGCAACCGGCTAGGCTGGATGTGTCCTTAGTGTCTGAAGTCCCTGCATGACCTGCTCAAGTGTGCGAGCAGTGGGAGTCTGAGTGCCTCCCCTGGCCTGAGAAGTAGTTGTGGCTATAGTAAATAAGACCGCCTAAGCTAGGCCAGTGCATACTGATAGAATCTAAGCCACGACCTCCTGAAGACCCGGAATCATAATGGACACAGCAGGTGCCTGAGCTTGTGCTGCTAGAGCGTCCACAGTTGGAACCTGATCGTGAATTGGGGCGGCTGGTGGATCTGCAGGTGCTGCCCTAGCTGTCGTGCGGGCTACACCCCTTCCCCTACCGCGACCTCGACCGCGTCCTCGGCCTTTAGTGGCCATAGCTAGTGGTACTGGTGGTCATCCATCCTGACCGGTTGCTCGTGTCCTCACCATCTGTGAGAGAATAGAATAACAGAAGTTTAGCACTCGAATCAACATATTCGCACGACAAGAATTTCAAGAATATGAAGTTTTTCCTAAAGGTTCTGCAGCCTCTCGAGGATAAATACAGACGTCTCTGTACCGATCCGCGAGACTCTACTAAACCTGCTCATGAGTCGTGAGACCCATGTAACCTAGGCTCTGATACCAACTTGTCACGACCCTAAATCTGGACCCGATCGTGATGGCACCTATCGTGAAACAAGGCCAACCGACACAACACCCAATTCATTTTCAACAGTTATAATAATTCAATTTAAGTCATTAACATGATTAAATCCCAAAAGAATAGTGAAATGGTACAATTTGCGGAAACAGACACAGCCCAACATCGCGGTGTCACCAATCATGAGCATCTAAATGACTGTCTAAAAGTAGAAAGAGTCTACATAGTCTACTACAAAATCCGGTACAATGAAAATGAAGATAGGAAGGAGAAGCACTGGGCTGCGAACATCGGGTAGCTACCTAGTGAACTCCGCACAGTCTACTGAAAGCAATCAACCCTCGCTAGCAGGGCCCGAAGCTCCTGAATCTGCACATATGGTGCAGGGAGTAATGTGAGTACGCCAACTCAGTGAGTAATAAAAATAAATAAAGGCTGAGCGATAAGAAAACACGTAAAACACAGCAGAATGCTACAAAAAGGCAGTGTAAAACCAATATAATGCAATAAAATAGTGAAATCTTATAAAAATACCTTAGTTCAGTATAAGCTTCTTTAAAACATCTTTCAATAGGTAAACGAGTGAATGAAAAGCAGTGAGAAAAGATAAACACGTAAAACCAGCCCATCGGGCAAAGTACCAATAGAATCAGCCCATCGGGCTATCTTACAATCCCTCGTATCAACCTATCGGGCAATAACATGGAACAATATCAGCCCATCGGGCTATATCACATCACAAACTGGGTACCCGCGCTCACTAGGTGTGTACAGACTCCGAGAGGGGCCCCTTATGGCCCAAGCTTAATATCAAGCTATCTCATGGCGTAATCAAATAGGCTTTCGGCCTCATATCAAGCCACCTCGTGGCATAACAACTCAGGCCCTCGGCCTCATAATCATAAATCAGTACAACACTGTTGCAGAGTGCAGCCCGATCCCATAATAACCTCACAACATAGGCCCTATGCCCTACTCACTCAGAAATCTCTAAAAGTCACTCGGGCACAGTAAACTATAATGCTCAGCTCAAAATATCATTTAAGATGTCAAAACAGGGTAAACATGGCTGAGTTATGAAAATAGTAGAATATAGCATGACTGAGTACAAGTATAAAGTCAAAATAGTGAGGAATAGTAGTAAAAAATTCTCTTAGGGTCCAAAACAGTTGGCACGAGGCCCAAATATGGCATTCAGCCCAAAACATGATGATGGCAAATAGTTTTCAATCAAATACACAGTTAAACAGTCATACGGGATGGACTGAGTCACAATCTCCAATGGTGCACAACTCCACGCTCGTCATCTAGCGTGTGCGTCACCTTAAAATAGCACAACGATATGAAATCCGAGGTTTCATACCCTTAGGACAACATTTACAATCATTATTCACCTTTATCCGGTCCAAACTCTAGCCCGCGATGCCTTTGCCTCTTCGGCCTCCGGATGCTCCAAATCTAACCAAAATCAGTGCACAACCATCAAAATATGCAATGGGAACAAAGCTCACTCGAAAGAAATCAAATTACAACACAAATCCCGAAATTGGCTAAACCCAACCCCCGAACCCACGTCTCGGAATCCGATAAAATTTACAGCAATAGACTCATTATCACTCTCCGAGTTCACGCATATCAAAAGTACTAAAATCCGACCAAAAATGACCTCTCAAACCCTTGCTCAGAGGTCTCCAATCTCAAGCCCTAGTTTTCCAATTTTTAACCCTTAATTTCCATAAATTTTCAAGCCAAATCACTGAAATAACACCATAGAATCGAGTTTAGGGTCCAAAAACCTTACCTCTATGAAATCCCTCTTCAAATAGCTCTGTCAAGCTCAAACCCATATGAAAATGGTGTAGAATTACTCAAAATTCGCGAAGGAAACCTTTTATACCTTCTGACCCAGGCTTTTCGCACCTGCGGTCCCGCTTATGCGGTCAAAGACGTCGCATCTGCGGTCTTCACTTAAAACCCAGGCGCTGCATCTGCGATCGATCTCCCGCACCTGCGATATCTCAAATTGTTGCTTCTGCGGCTCCAGCCCCAATGGCCCTTTTCCGCATCTGCGACCCATTGGGCGCTTCTGCGAGCCCGCACCTGCGCCCCCTAGCCGCAGGTGCGGTTATGATAGTAGACTCTGCTTCAGCTGCCATTTCCCAATTCCTAACTTTCCATCAACCATCCGAAATCACCATGAGGCCCCCGGGATCTCAACCAAAAGCACAAATAAGTCATATACCACTATTCAAACTTATATCGATCTTCAGAACACCTCAAACAACATCAAGTCAACCAAAACATATCGGATTCAAGCTTAAGGTTCCAAAATCTTCCGAATTACGCTTTTGAACAAAAAGTCTATCAAACCACGTCCGAATGACCTAAAATTTTGCTCACACGTCACAAATGACACCACTGGGCTACTACAACTTTCAGAATTCCATTTTCGACCCCTATTTCAAAATCTCACCTATCAACCGGAAAATGTCAAAATACCAATTTCGTCAATTCAAGCCTAAATCTACTCTGTACCTCCAAAATACATTCCGATCACGCTCTTAAGACCCAAATCACCTCCCGAAGCTATCCAGCCCATTGGAACTCACATACGCGCCCTTTATCACATAAGTCAATATCCGGTTGACTTTTTCCAACTTAAGTTTACTCAAAAGAGACTAAGTGTCTCAAATGTTACCAAAACATCTCCGAACCCGAGCCAACCAACCCGATAATACATAATACAGCTGAACAAGGCAATAAGAAGCAGAAATGGGGGAAATTGAGCTGTAACTCATGAAACGACTGGCCGGGTCGTTACAGACACAACAGACCTATTTTAACTTCCAGAACCAAAATCCAAGTCTGATAACCACAAAGTCAACTCTCGGTCAAACTTCTCAATTTCTAAAACTTCTAATTTTCCAACTTTCGCTATTTCAAGCCAGATTCCACTATGGGCCTCTAAACCACTATATGGATACACTCCTAAGTCCAAAATTACCCTATAGAACTATTGGAACCATCAAAACTCTATTTCGGAGCCATTTACACATAAGTCAAGATCCGATCAACCTTTTCAACTTAAGCTTCCAACCTTGAAATTAAGTATCTCAACTCATTTCGAAATATCCCCGGAACCGAACCAACTACCCCTGCAAGTAACATAACAACCATTAAGCATAAAATGAGCAGTAAATGGGGGAACAGATCGAAAAAACTCAAAATGACTAGTCGGGTCGTTATAGTAATACTTGAGAAATATTCGAGCGTTCGATTATGCATTTTATTGGCATCTAATTTTTATAAATTATAAAGAGATGTCAGTCAAAGAGGAGGAATATAGAGAATTATAACTAAGATAATTGAAGAAGTGACTGTGGACCTCTTAAAAAATCACATAAATCATGAATATTATGAGGAAAAGTTGATCAAGAGGGAAAAAGTCAAGTTTTGTAATTTTTATAAGATCAGTAGAAGTAGAAATGGAAATTGAGTTGATTATTTTAGGGAAGGATAATAGTAGTTTCTAATTTATATATGAATAAAAAGACATGAATATGATTAAAAAAGAATAAAATAAGAAGATTAGAAAAGGTAAAGAAATGAAAAAGAAAGCGAGGAAGAGTGAAAACTGATAAATAGTACTTTGAATGAATATACATAAGGAAGTGATAGGATTACATGACAGAAAATTATCAAGATGGAAAAAAATACGAAAAATACAAGGAAATGAAGGGCTAATAAAGAGAAAAAATAACAAAAAGAAAAAAGGGAGTTTATAAAATATCAAGGAGGTAATGATAATATGATCAAAGGAAAAGCTTTCTTTTTGCTTTTCCTTTATAATATATAGAAGATCGTGAAAATAGAAATCGCAAAAATAGAAACTTTTAAAAATATTTACTAAAAATCATAATAACATAATTGAGATGGGAGGGTTACGTTTAAATATTTACAAGTGCCCTTTTTAAACAAAAAATGCATAGAATTTTGAGACAAAGAAGTAAACCAAGAATAATTTTTGGCTTAACTATTAGATAAAAATAATTTCTATAATAGCATGACTGTTTTGATAATAATTTTTTTATTTAAGTAATTTCTACGCAATAGGAGTTTAATACATGCATTTTGGGTAGATTCTTAATACATAAATTATAAAAATTATGGGTTTAGTTGAAAAACCTAAATTTTGATAAAAATAAAATTTAACCACGAAAATGATTATGGAATTGGGTAGAAATTATATATTTGAGTTCTTGAGGTTTTGGGTAACATTTATCTTCGAAAATTTTCAAAATTCGGGCACGTGGTTCCGGGAGTGAATTTTATGGATCGTCCAATTTGGGTTGAGTAAATTTTCTAATGGCTAAATTATGAACTTGTGAATGTATATTGATTAATTTATATAACATTTGGTTAGTTTCAGATTATTTGGCACCAAGTTGAGGCTTTAGAGCGGATTTATGTGAAGTGAGCTTGAGAACGAGGTAAGTCTCTCGCCTAATCTTGTAAGATGGAACTCATCCTCTTAGGGTACCATTATTGTGTATTACTTGTGTGGAGAGCTACGTACACACGAGGTGATGAGAGTTCGTGCATAGCTATATTCCATGATATGTCCAGGTAGTCTTAGATCCACATCATACTTTTAATTGTACTGTTGTGTTTATCATATGTATTAACCATCTTGAATGGAGCTGAGACAAGGGATTTAAAGTTGCTATTTTCGACTTAGATTTCTTATTTTTTGAAGAATTGAGGAATACTTAATAACTCTGAGAAATCCATGTCCTCTCGTATCATAAGTACTTATGCGAGCGAGGTAAACTTCTCTACTCTAATGAGATCGGTTCGTTCACCTCGGCAGTACGATAACACTACTCTTATGGGAGCAGGTCGTTCGCCTCGACAGTATAATAGATGTATCTATGGTTCGTGCATTCGACCCTCGGCAGTGTACACATTATCCTGGATCGGACCGTATGACCTCGGCATAAATCATGCATGATAATACTCGGAGCCCGATTACATTTGATATTATTTATGGCTTGATCGGTTATAATTTATTTAATGGTCGAAATTATTGAAGTTAGTAGGTGCCAATTGGAGATTTTTAAATTGATTATGAGTTAAAGAATCATTTATTCACTACTTGCTATTGTATTATTATTATTATTCACGTATTCCATGTCTATTTAGAATTTCTGTATTTTAAATTGTTGGCCCATAGTAAGTGTCGATGTCGATCCCTCTTCACTACTTTTCGAGGTTAGACTGAATACTTACTAGGTACATGTTGTTTATGTACTCACGCTACACTTCTTCACTAATCGTGCAAGATTTGATGCAAGTGTATCTGGCATTTATTAAAGTGCGCACCCCCATTACCCCGAGGCATAGTGGTGAGCTGCTCTCTAAGGCCGTTCTATAGCACCCGTAGTCTCTCTTTTGTATTTACTTTTTGTCTATCTTATTTCAAACAGTAGCATATGAGTTTTGTATATTCTACTAGTTGCTCATACACTTGTGACACTAGGTCTAAGGAACATGCTAGTAGACGCTTTATGATTTTGAGTATCTGTTTCACCGTATTTGCTCTTTCATTAGTTCACGCTTTACTTTACTATAATTTTTCACTTCTAATTTACTTAAGAAATAAAAATTAACTACTTTAAAATTATTCAAAGAATAAATACGTGGCTAGTTCACGCATTGGCTTTCTTAGAGGCGACGTTGGGCACCATCATGGCATATAGGGGTAATTGGGTCGTGACACTTAACCACTAACGACTTATTTTTCCCTATGGGTTTAAGTGATAATGAGGCCCTTTTAATGTAAACTAACTACCATAGTACTTCTATCATAAAAGTATACTTTCCTTACAGAATAACATAAGGGTACACAAACAATTCTACATTCTTAAACATCATATGAACAATCCACATACTAGGTAAATCTAAAGGTCAGACTTTGAGCACATATAAGAAAGAGACAGAAACATCATACCATATTGTTAAAGGTATAAACATTAGGGAAATCAATATTCAAAGGGAGGTAAGGGATACAGAGTCCATGTATGCAGTCAACACAAGAGATGTAGACACTCCTGCCTTGACAGACTAATGATGAGTTGATTGGCTTAGATATTGCAAGTAGCACATGCATAGACTAACCACGTTGGTTGGATTTCTTAGACAATATCAACAAAGATTTAAACAAAACATTCACACCAAACATTATCAGAAGTACCAGAAACATGATCAACGTTCTTAATAAAACTATAGGTTACAGATTCACCATGAGTTCCTAAGGATGCTTTAATAAAATCCTTTCTCAAAATGATACTAATCTTGAACAAAACACTATATTTAATTAGTTGCAATAGAGAACTTCTCAAAGGATGGTAAATCAGATTCAATTTCAGAGTAACAGAAAAGAGAGGTCTGAATATAACTTCAAAACAAAAGCATGAAATCTTACATGTTTTGGAGTCATGAAAACAAATAGGGATATATGCAGTATTCAGTCAATTATACATAGATATTTCAAGTGAGGTTGTTATTTTATGCAGGGATGGGGAATCTTACATGTTTTGGAATCAAGTTAGCCATGTCATGAAGGGAATGGGTTATAGACAAGGGCAGTATTATACCAAAAACAAGTTTAACTCAGGTGTACAAGCTAAATTAGTATCTAGATATGAAGTAACCATGATCATCTTAAAATCATCACTTGACTGTAACAAAATAACTAGGTCATGCATTCATAGAAGATGACTTAATGATAACTGCATATAAGATTCACAGAGTCAGCAATGTCACAAAAGAGATCAAAGACAAGAAAGCATTACACCTAAATAGGTTTTGACTTAAACATGCAGCTGAGGATTACATCTACTCATGAGACAACTAAGTTCAATTTAACAGCAACTACTAGTCAATAATAATAAACATGATTATGACTTACTTTTTGTGAAAAAGAGGATAATTTAATCTTAACGGGATGTATACAGTGTAACTATTGGTATTCATGAAAAGAAGAAAGTTTATCTTAACAAAATTGTTTCGTACAAAGCAAACAACAATGAGATATAATTACGAGAATGTCATAGTGATAGCCCATAAGTTTCCCTCAGATCCAGCAGATACAGATATAGAGAAGGAGAACATCTATACTCTTAGATTTTTCATGTTTTGGTTAGGTGATATGAACTTATGAACTTTCAGGCTCATCTCAGTTAAGATTATCAAATAATAAACTCGATCACAAGACAAATAGGATGCAGGGGAAATAATATGTAGAGTTAAAGATCACAGCAGAATCATTAGTGAAAGACCATGAAGTTTAGGTAAAAAAGATTAGATTAATAGAAATAATAGCAACTAAACAGAGTAAAAGACCATAGGAGTAACTCAGAAGCAGTCTAAATAACATAAGCAGAGAAGAAAGCATTTAAACAATTAAAGTTCATGCTTAAGGTTAAAAGATAAGAGATATAAACTTAAACAACTTCAGATTCATCTTAGTTATGATTATCAGATAATAAACTCAACTTCAAAGCTCACAAAACTACAGAGATGCAACAAGACAAAGATAAGATTATTGTAGGTCAATGAAAGCTATAAAGTTCATGTTGAACATGAAAACATAATAACTTAGGCATGGAGACTGTTGAAAACTCAGAACAAAGATCAGTAGGAATCAATTATGGTTTGATCAGCCATCACTTAAAGACTCGTAGCAGAACAACAATCACAAGGAGTTGTTAAAATAACATAGCATAAGTATTAACATATTAAACACCATAGAACAATTGCAATATATAGAACCTATCTTGGCATAATTATATCATTCAGAGAAATGAACAAAAGAGAAAAGTGAGAGAGGTGCTGACCTTTTTAAGAGCAGCAAACCAAATAAGGGCTCTTTTCAGTTGCTCAAAACCCCAAAAAATTTCAAGTTTAGACCAGCGATATTACTCAGCAAAAGAAAAGAAAAGCAGTAAGAAACCTAAGTCTTGGAATCATAAACCTCTCAGTGTTTGTGTTTCTCTTCAGTATTAGATAGTTGGTTCGCGATTTTCTCTTATTAGGTTGTCCTAGAAGAGAATATTAAAGGCTTCTATTTATAGTTCCATTAAGGCTCTAAGGCTCAGAGAATTCGAATCGAATAGTGGAGAGTGACTCATTGTAATGATGATAGCAAATCGAAGAGAAATCAGAAGACAAAGGGGGAAATTCAGTATTGAATTTACCTTAGTGAAAGGTAATTAGTTGTTGAAGTTTCAAACCAATGGACAAACCCTAAAACCCTGAGGTCACTACTTTTGACCTCTAGGTATAGGATTCTGATAACTAGGGATTCTAGCGTATTTTATGCTCATTTTAGCTTAGGTTTTAGATTAAAAGTACGTACAAGTATTCCCGAAAGCTAACTTAGTGTGCTTGTTTGTAGTGTTTGGTTAAAAAGAGACAAGGAAGTCATAACCAACTCAAAAAGGAGTAAAACCAGCAAAAGTTCAAAGTGAAATCAAAGGGGCGCTGATAGCGAGAAATAGCAGTGGACGCGAGGGGTTTACCACTGAGGCGATCCTGATGCTGCTCTCAGCGGATTGAGGAATCAGAGAAGTGTTTCTGAAGCTTAACAAGTTACCGCTACCTGCGGTGAAATTGTGCGGCAGCGGTGTCTCTGACACGGCCGCGGTCCAATCCTCACCCTCAGCGGAAGTGAGTATCAGAGAACTAAGTTTGGAGCTCAAAATTGAAAACCCTAGTCCGCGATCATATCTCGCGGCAGCGGCTGAAGGAGCGCTGAGGCGGTTGTTTTTCTGCTCTCAGCGGATTCAGAGTTCAGAACCAGCTAAAAAGATAAGAATCACGGTCCGCGCTTGCTTTTGTGTGGTCGCAGTAGTCATAGCGCTGAGGCGACCTATTTTTCGCTGTCAGCAGAATCCTCGCAGGGGCAATTTTGTTCAAAAAATTTAGCTGTGTATAAATAGTTCTTTTTCAGATTTTTAGGGCATCTGTTGTTTGGTAGAGCACGTGAACAACCATTTTTAGCCTTTTTGAGTAATTTTAGACATCTTTAGCAATTAATCTTAGATTTTAATCTTGTAATTACTTTTTATGGCTTATATTTCATATCCATCTTTATTTCTTTTGTGATTATAAGTATCTAAACACATTAATTAGGGTTGTGACCCAACCCTATTGTGTGTATTTAATGGGTCTTCAATTTTAGGGCATAAAAGTCTATGGGTTAATGATATTTAGCTTGATTTATGCTTTAATTGTTGAATTGGTGATTGCAAACACTGATTTGTGCCTTTTTAACTTAGTCTCTTCTTGAGAAAGAGAGACTAAGTCTAGGAAATTTAGGCTAACAAGGAATTGGGGTGCATTCAAGAGATTTAAAGGGTTAAACCTAGAGATAGTAATACCCGACTTGAGCCAATTTTGCTTGCATTGTGTAAACACCCAATTGGGCTCGAGAAAGCCAATTAGGGAAAAGTCACTCAAACTACCGAGAGGTATAGAGTGAGTAACTATGCGCAATGGTTATATCATGATCCCAATTACAACAAGTTAGCCATAAGTTTTAGACCTCGTTAGGTACCCACCTAGGTGTAAGTCACTTCCCTAGTCCCTTTTTACCAATTGAGAAAACCTTACAAAAATATTATACTTAGCTTATTTTCATTCTTCATTAGTGTTATAAGTAGAATAGTAACCAAACAAAGCATGATTGGAAGTGCAATTAAGAACATCGCACATAGCTAGATTAGATAGAAACTCAATTCCAAACCAATATTAGCTCTTTGTGGATTTGATCCCGACCATTTGGGTAAAAGCTGCATCAACCACTCTTGTCATTCTATAGTGGTATAGGGTTGGAGCCGATCACTTATTGACGTCGTTGCTGAGGAGCTAAACTGTTTTGGCTATCTATCTGACTAGTTTTGTGTCTTGTTTTTCTTTCCTTCTGTTTTACTAACTTGTGTGTGTCAATTGATTCAGGTACAAAATGGCAAACAATGATCCTCTTGGAAATGTTCTCTCGGGGGAGGAGGTAGATGATAATGGTGAAGGTGTCTCTAGTACCTCAAGGACAAAGAAGAGGTTGTCAGGCCAATGAAAACATTCCAGGCCCTCCTCAGCTCCTCCAAGAGTCGCTCATCGGGTGCTTCCAAATGAAGGATACGCAAGTGCAATTGTCCCACCCCGGATCTGAGCGGGCAATTTCCAAATTACAAATGTGATGTTGACTTTATTGGAGCAGCGAGGGTACTTCATAGGCACTCCCCATCAGAATGCATATAAATATCTTAAAGGCTTTGTGGATACCTACTAGAGAAGCAAACAAACAAATATGTCGGAGGATGTATTTAGATTGAGATTGTTCCCTTTTTAACTTTGAGGGAAAGCTTTAGACTGGCTCGAAACACTTCCCAACCATTCCATCACTACGTGGGATGAGTTGGCGGACAAGTTTATAGCTAAATTTTTCTCGCCAGGGCATATGGAGACCTTGAGAGATGAGATTTTGGCCTTCAAACAGGAACCTAATGAACCACTTCATGAGATCTGAGAGAGATATTGGACAATGGTGAAAGAATATCCGAATAATGACATGACCGAAGCAATGATCTAGCATACATTCTACCGTGGCATTAACACGACCAATCAGTGTGTAGTGAACCAGCTAGCAGGGGGAAATTTATGAATACACCTTATGTTGAGGCGTGTGAGATCTTGGATGAGATGGCAAATACTTCCTCAGCTTGGCAAAGTCGAGCTAATGTGCCACAGGGTGATCCCACTATCATTCAACTACACAAAGAGCTCCACGACCATGGCTAGGCAATAGCAGAGTTAACTACAACAATGAACCAGTTGGCAAAAGCTCAATTGCAACAAGTTCAATCGCCGAGACAAGTAAATGTTATGGAAGGTGTTAACATGTTGGTCAACAAGAGGCGACAAAGAGGTCAACAAGGTCAAGGTAGTCCGGGTCAATATGAGTAGGGTAGTGGTGGTTTCAACCAAGATGATGGGTATGAAGAGCAAAGTGAAAAAGTTCAGTACGTGAACAATTACTAAGGGAAAAGGGGCAATGCTCCTAATCAATAACAACAATGGAGATCCCAAGGAAACTAGGGGAATCAAAACCAATGGGAAATAGCAACTGGGGGAACAACAATCCGAATTGGGGAAACCAAAACAACCAGGGCAACTGAAGTGGCAACAACAACAATTGGGGAGGAAACAACAACCAAGGGGGTTGGAATAATAGCAATCAAGGAAATCGGGGGCAAGGCTTTCAAAGACCTTCGATGTATCAACAACCAAAAAACCTGCCTCCATTTTCGTCCCAAGGTCCTAGCTCGTCAAATAATGAGATGGGAAGTGTTTGAACAAATGATGAAAAAGAATGCCGACTCTGATGCCCAGTTGGCATCCCATAATACTTTAATCCGAAACTTAGAGGTTCAACTTGGCCAGATTTCGCAATCTTTGAATACTCGCCCTAAGGGGGATCTACCTAGTGATACGGTAGTAAATCCAAAGGGTGGGAACAATACCGGGCATGCAATGGTGGTGATCACAAGAGGCGGTCGAGGTGGTGATGTGAATACCTCCAATCAAAAGGAAGTTGTGAGTGATGAGGTTGAAGTGCAAGATGATGATGTTCCTATAGTTGATGAGCAAGTGAGTGAAGAGAATTTGAATGCGAAAGTGAGAATTGATATTCATGATAATGAGGTAGAGACTCAAGATGATGTGAACCCGTCTAGGGAACACGTAATAGATATGCCAGAAATGGTAGTGCCCAAGGCTAAGGCTCCCTTACCAAGGCCTCGTCCACCTTACCCTCAAAGACTTGCGAAGCAAAAGAATGAAAACCAATTAAAAAAGTTTATTGAGATGATGAAAAGCTTGTCGATCAATGTTCCTTTGGTGGAAGCTCTTGAGCAAATGCTGGGATACGCCAAGTTTATGAAAGAATTGGTGACTAAAAAGAGATCTATGGATTGTGATTCCATCAAAATGACTCATCAAGTAAGTGCAATTGTGCACTCGTCCAAAGCTTGAAGATCCCGACGCTTTCACCATTCCATGTACCATTAGGAGTGCGAATTTTGCAAAGGCATTGTGTGATTTGGGAGCAAATAGCAATTTCATGCCTTACTCCGTGTTCAAAACGTTGGGTATTAGTCAACCGAGAGCTACTTCAATGAGATTACAAATGGCGGATAGAACAATGAAGAGGCCGCTGGGTATTATTGATGATGTTCTTGTCCGGGTGGACAAGTTTATTCTGCCTATTGACTTTGTGATTCTGGACTACAAAGTTGACTATGAGGTGCCGATAATATTTGGAAGACCTTTCCTTGCAACATGGAAGGCATTGGTTGAAGTGGAAGCAGGGGAGCTCACCTTCCAGGTGGATGACAAAAAAGTTGTCTTTCATATGTGCAAATCAATGAGGAATAGTACTAAAGTTTGCTTTTTGTGGATTTTGTCGCAGAGGTGATAGTTGATGATGCTACTTCCATGTTCAATGTGGAGGATCCTTTAGAAGCGGTATTGTTGAACCTTGATGTAAATGAGGATGAAGGTAGGGTAGAGTGTGTCAATGCTTTGCATGGAATGTGTTCTTATTATTATAAGCCATGTAAGCTTTCTTTGGATCTTAAGAATAGAAAGACTCTGCCAACAAAGCCCTCAATTGAGGAACCTCCCATTTTGGAGTTAAAGCCCTTGCCTTCATACCTCAGGTATGAATTCTTGGGCCCTAATTTAACTTTACCTATTATTCTTTCGTCTTATCTTACTAACGTGCAGGTAGATGCAACACTAGAGGTGCTCCAAAGAAGGAAGGAGACAATTGGATAGACTCTAGATGATATTCGGGGAATAAGCCCCGCCTTTTGCATGCACAAGATTATACTTGAAGATGATGCCAAGCCCTCCGTGGAACATCAAAGGAGGTTGAACTAGGCTATGCAAGAGGTTGTCAAAAAAGAGGTGATCAAGTGATTAGATGCATGGGTTGTGTACCCCATCTCGGATAGTCCTTGGACTTTGCTGGTGCAATGTGTGCCGAAGAAGGGTGGTATGACTGTGGTTACCAATGAGCAAAATGAGTTGATTCCCACCAGGACTATCACCGGATGGAGGGTGTGCATGGACTACTACAAGCTGAATAAAGTGACCCACAAAGATCATTTTTCATTGCCCTTTCTTGACCAAATGCTAGATAGACTTGTTGGGTGTGCCTTCTACTTCTTTCTGGATGGGTACTCAGGTAACAACCAGATTTTGATTTCTTCGGAAGATCAGGAGAAAACCACTTTCACGTGTCCGTATGGCACCTTTGCATATTCTAGGATGCCATTTGGTTTGTGTAATGCACCGGCTACCTTCCAGCTGTGTATGATGGCTATATTTACCGACATGGTGGAGGACTTCTTGGAAGTGTTCATGGATAATTTCAGTGTTATGGGTGACTCCTTTGATGAGTGTTTGAAGAATCTTGACAAAGTGCTAGCCCGGTGTGAAGAGACAAATCTTGTGCTTAACTGGGAAAAATGTCACTTTATGATCGAGGAAGGCATTGTCCTCGGATATAAGATCTCAAAGAACGGAATAAAGGTGGACAAGGCAAAATTAAAGTAATTTCAAAGCTTCCTCCTCCAACTTCAGTCAAGGGGGTTAGGAGTTTTCTTGGGCATGCGGGGTTCTACCGAAGATTCATCAAAGACTCTTCTAAGGTAGTGAATCCTTTGTACAAGTTATTGGAAAATGATGCAAAGTTCGTATTTAATGAAGAATGCATGAAAGCTTTTGAACTTCTCAAGTACAAATTGACAACCACTCCCATTATTACCACACCCAATTGGAGCTTACTTTTTGAACTCATGTGTGATGTAAGTGATGTTGTAGTAGGAGCGGTCTTGGGTCAGAGAGTAAACAAGATGTTTCACCCAGTGTATTATGCAAGTAAAATAATGAATGATGCTCAGGTTAATTACACGGTGACTGAAAAAGAGTTACTAGCAATTGTGTTTGAAATGGAGAAGTTTAAGCCTTATCTCATGGGTGCCAAGGTGAAAATTCATACTGATCATGCAGCACTCCGCTACTTAATGACAAAGAAGGATTCTAAGGCTCAGTTGATGAGATGGGTTCTATTGCTTCAAAAGTTTGACCTTGAGATTTTTGATCGAAAAGGGTGTGAAAACCAAGTGATGGACCACTTGTTCCGCTTGGAAGAGGAGGGGAGGCCCCATGATGGCCTCGAAATTAATGATTCATTCCCTGATGAGCAACTCTTCTATGTATCTATGAATAGCATGCCTTGGTTCGCGGATGTTGCTAATTTTCTTGTGACCGGTATTGTTCCGTGTGAGCTCTCTTCTAACCAAAGGAAGAAGCTTAAATGAGATATCTTGGACTACTACTGGGATGAGCCTTATTTGTTTAAAATTTGTAATGATGGTGTGATCCATAGATGTGTTCCGGAAGATTAGCAAATGAGTATTGTGGATGTTTGTCATTCCTCTCCCTACAGTGGGGTGAGGACAGCTTCAAAGGTGCTTAGCTATGGTTTTATTGGCCTACATTGTACAAGGATGCGGGTGAGCTTATGAAGAGATGTGATGAGTGCCAGAGAGCAGGTGGAATTTCAAAGAAGGATGAAATGCCTCTCACCACTATTCTTGAGGTTGACATATTTGATGTGTGGGGCATTGACTTCATGGGACCTTTTGTAAGTCCATGTGGAAACACGTACATTCTGGTGGCCGTTGATTATGTTTCCAAGTGGGTCAAGTTCGTGGCTTTACCTAACAACGAGGCCCGTAGTCTGGTGGATTTTCTCAAGAAGAATATCTTTACTCGGTTTGGCACTCCTAGAGCAATCATCAGTGATGGGGGTTCTCATTTATACAATAAGGCATTTGGTACTTTGCTTGCTAAGTATGGTGTCAATCACAAGGTTTCAACCCCTTACCATCCTCAGTCTAGTGGACAAGTTGAGGTCTCCAACAGGGAGATAAAGAGCATATTGTCAAAGATGGTTAATGCAAATAGGACTGACTGGCCAAAGAAATTGGATGATGCTTTGTGGGGTTACAGGACTGCTTACAAGACTCCGATTGGTATGTCTCTATACCGGTTGGTATTTGGGAAAGCTTTCCATCTACCAGTTGAGTTAGAGAACAAGGTCATGTGGGCTTTGAGAAAGTTAAATCTTGAATGGGATGTTGCAGCAAATCTCCGAGTGGAGCAACTCAATGACCTTGATGAGTTCCGGTTTCATGCCTATTACAGCTCGTCCTTGTATAAGGAAAAGATGAAGTACTTACATGACAAGTATGCCCATAGCAAGAAATTCAAGGAAGGTGACTTGGTTCTCTTATTCAACTCCCAGTTATGACTGTTCCCGGGAAAGCTCAAGTCAAAATGGAGTCGACCTTTTGAGGTGGTGTTTGTAACTCTGTTTGGTGCTCTTGATTTGAAAAACAAAATGGTGAAATCTTCAGAGTTAATGGTCATAGAGTGAAGCACTATCTTGGCAAGTTTGATGGCAGCCACATGGTGAAAATGATCCATCTCAAATAATTAATGATACCTTGCGTCGTGCCACGACGTTAAATCAGGCGCTTCTTGGGAGGCAACCCATGTGTTTTTCTTCTTTTTGATTTTTTTCTTAGTGTAGGCTTTGTTTTGAACTAACTGGTTATGATATGTGTGTAGAAATGTTTGATGTAGTGCAGGACTAAGCTGGAAATTTTTTGCAACAGTCTGAAGTTGGACCGCTGACCGCCTCCATTTTCCGCGGTTAGTAGTGGCCATATCGCGGAGGCGTAATTTGGTAGCGGACGCGGGCTTGAAAAGTTCGAAATGAGACTTCTCTGAAGTTTCATCCGCGTCCGAGGTGCATTTTTTGCGGTCAGTGGTGCCTTTCTGCAGCCGCGTGCCATTTTCCGCTCTTAGCGACAGTCTCAATAAAGTAGCCCTTATGTTCGTCAAAAGCGCGGACCTCGGTGATTTTCTGCGGTTGCGCTAGGTGAGTGTTGTGTGTTGATACCCAATTTTTACTTATATATTTTTAATATGCATAAATACTTTTAAAATAGCATATATATGCATATATAAGCATTCACAAGGTTTTTATAATTTTTCTATAATTTTAATGATTTTAAATTAATTTATTTCCTCCCCTTTTACTCATAAAATCCCCGATAATTACCCCTCAAATTATTATTGTGGTAATTTAGTCATCTTAATTCTATATTTATGCCAAAATATTGTTATAATATTTTTAATGCATTTTTATAATTGCATTTTGCATTTTTAAAGCTAATTTGCATATAATTGCAATATTAGTTTTATTAATGTATAATTACACTTATATGCATAAAATCGACTTTCTATATTTTTAAAATGTTGAGTATCTATTTTAAATCATTTTAGTACATGAAGTTATTTTTTAGAAATTATCTATTATTTATTATAAATTTTATGGGGATAAATTGGCTATTTAAATTCTAGCCAAATTGCATTTCAGTTTTAGCCTTAATTGAACCCAACACCCCAGCCCAATTTCGGATTAAATAACCCGACCCAGACCCTAATTACCCCTAGCCGACCCAAAACCTATCAAATCCTGGCCACGACCCTCGTTCATTCTTGCCTTTTTTATTCCAAACGACCCCCAACCCTAACCATTTTTCCAAATCTGTCGCCCTAAGATCCTCTCTTCTCTCAATAACTCTCAACCAAACCCTAGCCCTTCAACCATCGACCTCTCTTCTCTGGTCATCTCCGGTGACCTCTCATCGTCTCCTAAGCCTCCAATGGCTTCTCTCATGCCCCGCATGCCTTCTCTAAAGTCTTCAAAGTCCCATGGCCATGCCAACTTGCATCTAGGGTTCATCACTTATCTGTTCTTGGCTACTCCAGTGTGATTTCGAGCAACATCATGTTGTATCTGTTACGATCCTTGGGATTCTAGACAGGTTCTTTCATCTCTCCATGGGTTTCTTCTGAAACCCTAATTTCTTCCTATATCTCTTAGATCTGTAAAGATCTAAGATTATTTGAGTTTGTTTCTTTAATGTTTTACACTGTCCTTGAAACTCTTTTGCAAGAATAGTTGATGTCAAGTGTTTTTCACCTTCTTCTAAAAATTAGGGTTTCGGAACTTCTTTTAAAATTTTGTTTAACTGGTTCTTTGTGTTTAAACTTCTATTTCTTGCATATTTTTGACTGATTCTATGATTTTACTACCTCTTCAACTCGTCTATGTTGAAAGCCCTAATTTTCTAGGTTTCTTCATTTGGTTCTGTGTATTAGCATGATTGATTGTTTCTTGTTTGAGTTTCTATGACTATCTTGCCTTGAATATGTTCCTACTGAGTTTTTATCCTAACATATATCACTTATGCGTGCTTGTGTCCATCTTGATTGTTCAAGACTTGCTTCTTTCTGTCAGTGTTGTTTAACCTTCGTGTTTGTTATGTCTGGTTGTTCTTATCTTACTCCATTTATATGTTGAACACTGAATCGTGACTTTCTCTTTGATTGATTCTGGATTCCCTATTTCATGGTTTGATTGGAAGACCTTCCTTTAAACCTTCGATTCCTACTCTTTCTATTCAAATTGATTGATTTGCTTACCTTGTTTGCATTAGTATTTTATTCCTACTAATTATCTCCTTAATTAGAGTTTTCTAAACTTAGCCTTAATTGTTTACCCTATACTTACTGAATTTGAGATCTTTCCTTATTGGTCATACATTGATTTCTTTCCTTATTTGTTACTTGTTCTTATCATTTGAATTGATTCCCTTAACTTATGGGAATATTTGTACTGATTTTGCTCTAATTGGTTCTGAGTTCCATAATTACTATACTATTGTGATTCTTGCGTTATTTTACCTAGTTTCGAACTACTATATATACCTACTTTGTCATTAACACAAACACGAACTCATTGGTTCAAAAACTCTCTCTTTCACACTAAAATCTTTCTGCTCTCTTTTGTGTTACTTACTACTGTCTAAAGTCAGCCAACAGCAAGCCAAGGCTAACTACTGGTTTCTCTTTCACTTTGTGCTTACTATCCCCTTACTGGTATGTTTCAATGTTAATTCAAATCCCAAAATAATATATCTCTCCTGTTACTTCAATTTGTCATGTTTCTGATATGCTTCTATCTATGGTTTTGTTGTTTAACCTGCAATTAACATGCATACTTCACTGTCTTCTTTGTTGCATGCTATATACCCCTTAGGATCCCCTTCTAGTATGACCCAATGTGACTATGTTTCTCTGATCCATGGCATGCACCTTCTTGTATGAAGTAATTGGGTATCCTAAGCATATTGATTTTGTATTAACTCTACAGTTCATGCTATACTTTAAAGCCTTGGCCCCTTTTAAGGCTCCTCTGATTCTGTACCTATGTGCATCTATGCTTACTATGTGCCATATGCCTACCCCAACCCTCATTCCCCCTAAGTGGATGTGTGCACCTGTTTGACTCTATGTATTAAAGTGCTGATGAACCTCTTTCTGGTTCTGTATTTGGTCTGACTGATTGTTAGTCACCGTACCTTTTTAAACTGTCTTATTTAGTAACTCCTTATGTGTTTTCTTACAAAACTATTTCAAGCAAATCTCTTTTTAACACTGTTTTCCCACTAAAACCTTTCAAACTGTGTCAAGCACCCTCACGCTACTCCTAAGTCACTAGGTTATGCCCCCTCCAGTGTGTGTACTGCCTTGGGATCCTCTTGAGAACCCTCTAAAATTTGGCACACTGAGGCTAGCCCTTCCACATTGCACTTACTCAATTTGGTTATAAAGTCTAGGTGTGAGCACTGTCGGGATCCTTGAGATCCTTAGGGAACTCTGACGCACCTAGACAATGATATTGTCTATGAAATTGGCATTTGAGGCTATTGGAGGTCTTGGAAAATCATTTGGGCCTGCTTCAGGCTCCCTATAATGTAACTTCTTATTTTCTTTTTATATATTTATGTAATTCATTCATCTGGTTTGTAATAATTTGTAAACGAATATTGGGGTAACTAGTGAAAAAGGGTGGGTAGTTACATATTTGTGGGGTACTATGGGTAGAAACCATGCCTATATAATGTTATATTTTCTATGTTTTCCTTAGCATGTTAGATACCATGCCTACATGTTTCAAGTGGTTCCAATAATAGAAATCATGTTTATAGGTCCTAAAATCAACTTCATAAGTAGACATCATGCCTATAGGATATGATCTAGTTCAACTTCTGTTATAACGAGTGTTTACATGTGTTTTCATTTGTTATCATGCCTACAAGTTTCTAACATTAGCTCTTAAACAATTAGATGTCATGCCTATAGGAAACAACATCAGAAACTCTGCCTAGATCTAAAATCAGTTTAGTTTAAATAAGTCAATCCAATTCCTGAGTAGTTTGCTTCGAAGTTGGTCTAATTAACGATTTGTTTTCCTGAAATGAATTCTCTCAAAATGTTGCTTTAATTCACTATTAGAAAGCATGCCCATAGGGACTCAAAAGTTAGTTTTAAATTTTGCCCACTGTTTTACTATGTCAAACGTAGTTATCATGCTCTTAGGACACCGCTATTCAGCGTATAGGCAAGCCTATAGGAAGTTTTCAAATCCTACAGCTCTGAAACTGTTTTTGCTACTTAATGTTGTTCTGATTTTAAATCAGTAGGCAAATGGACAGGGCCATTACTTCTGAGTTTATAAAAATAAAAACTGCATATCTCATGTGTTCTGATATTCGCCTAGACATCATGTCTTAGGATACTGTTTAACAATATTGCCCTTATTTGTGTGTGAGTCGTGCTGTTTACATGCATTATCTGTGGAGGTGAACTTGACCCTCTAATTGCTTCTTTTCTGCCTTATGTGCTAAGGTCCTATTTGTTCTTGCATGTCGCCTTAGAATTTTCTCCTTTTAAGCACCTTAGGGGTCGTCTAGAATTGTCCAAATTTAGAGGTCCTAAAATACCTCCAGGGCCACAAGGAAGGGACGGGTAGTGCACGTGTAGGCATTGTCAAGTTTACTAGCACGCTTTAGGCTAAGACCATGGGGTGGGAAGGGTAGATATAGGATATGATGACTACGCGCTAATGTCACATGTAGCCCCTCATTGAGGAGTGTTTACCGTACATTGTGTGGGGGTGATCCTGTAGGCTAACCAACCTAGGAACCCTCCTTTCCCAAATCCCTTATGCTTAAAAGTTTGTTTTATATACAACTTGTTCAAAACCTTTGTCTTATTATTTGAGTTATACAATGTCCAACGTGCTTTACTTGCAAATTATTTTATTCAACTATTTATTTGTTAATGGACTAATTCGTGAATATATGTTCGGTCGAGACCCACCATTATGGACCGAGAGGGGTGCTTAACACTTCCCTTCAAGGTTATTTCGAGCCCTTACCCTAATCTCTGGTAATGCAAACTAGTCTAAGAGTTAATCGCTTTAGGTTCCCTAACGCACCATAATCCGTTAGGTGGCGACTCTTCAAATACCCAATTTCCAAAAGGAAATGAGTTATTACCCCTATGAATGTCGAAACCCGAACTTTATCCGCGGAGGAAAAAAAAGGGGCGCGACATTGTGGTTCCTAGGGTACCTTCTATAAATAGGAGGTCATGAGACCTTTTACCCTTTTCAATCTCTTCACTCTCAAAGCTAAAATTTTACTGTTCATCTGAGCCCTAATATGCATAAACACAAGATTAAAGTTTATTTTCATCACTCATTACACAAGTGGTAATTTCATTCCTTCATTATTCTTTAATTTCTACTTGTTTTTCTTTTATTTGTTAGTTTTTACTTCTTCTTTTTCTTTTCTTTTAATTTTGAATTAAGGTTCATTAGTGTTAATTAAATTAGGCTTAAATAGTTAGGGTTGATGAATTAATAGCTAGTTGGGGTTAATAGTATAGATAATAATCGCTAAATGCATGAAAAATTGAAACCCTAGGATTGCTCAGGCCGATTTTGAATTCTGCGGTCAGCGTTCATGAGATAAATCTGAGTTTGGAAGTATTGATGACCGCGGTCAGCAGTGACAAATTTCGCTGACAGCGGCCCAACCTCCGCGGCCACGCTGCATTTCTCGCGGTCAGCGATGCGCATGTTCAGAGAAGTAAATAATATGGGTCCGCGACCGTTGTTATTTTTCCGTGGACAGCGATACAACCTCCACGGCCGCGCCTAATTTTCAGCACTCAGCGGGACTATAGAATCAGAGGGTGGGTAGTTTGATCCCCATACCTCCGCAGCCGCAATGCATTTTCCGCGGTTAGCGATGCTCATTCCTCGGCCACGCTTCTTTATCCGCTGTCAGCAGTTCTAAAAGTTGTTACACCACTGTCAATTGTTCATCTGCTTTTCTTTACTGCTTCTTCTAACACCAATACTAATGATATTTCACTGACTATGTATGCAGAAAATGGTTAAAACAAAAGGTGGCAATGATAAACAAAAGGGGAAAGCAGAGTCCTCCCGGGGTAAGGGACAAGGACAAATCAAGTTTACCCCTAGGAGTCCGGCAATCAATTGGGAAAATGAGGAAAAGTATCAGAGTTGCATCCTACTCCGAGAGGAGTGAGTATGTTCCCTCCGGGAGGCCTCAGAGAGTGACTCTGTGCCCACACATGTACCAGACTTCCCGGGGAGATTTAGATTGACAGACGTGCTCAGCCTCTCCTACTGCTCATGTTTCTTCTAAGTCATCTGATGGCTCAGCGAAAAGTAGTAAGTTCTCAGCATCAGCATCTCCTACAGCTTCTTCACCTGGACAGGTCCCCATAGATGTAGATGTTGAGACACCGGATGACGGGAGAGGGAGGGATACCCAGGCTAGAGGCTTGGAGAGGACAAGAAACCCGGAGGTGTTGCAGCAGAGGTTTGTTAGTGAGCAGGCATATCACAAATTGAGGGAGTGGTGGCCTCAAAGGTCACTCATACATGAGCGTAAGTTTATAGAGCAGGATCTTCTGCCACACAACCCCAATGTGAAACAGCACTTTAATAAAAGAGTGGGGTGGGAATACTTTACAAGCAGGGTGTCGGATGCCAATGAGCACCTAGTAAAGGAGGTTTATGCCAATATCGCCCACATCAAAAAGGGCACATTTGTGACTAAGGTGCGAAACCTGAAGGTCAAGTTTGACGGAAAGACTCTGAACGATTATATTGGTTTCAATGATGAAAATGAGTCGTTGTACTTAGAGAAGTTGGCAATGGATGAGGCGGCATGCCCATGGTTGGCATCACTACTTTGTCTCCCGAATACTACTCTAGCTTGGTTGGCAGTGGGGGTCCCTATTTACAGGAACACCCTGAACTACGAGGCAAAAGGTTGGGAGACTTTTGTGTGCAGCATATTAGACCCCACTACTCACGACAATGACATGCCAGTTTCCCGGGCAATTATAGTGGCGGCTATCATGGCGGGCTTCCCGATCAATTTCGGGAATATCACGTCTAGGGTGATCACCAGAGTGGTCAACGAGGGTGATAGATCCTACCCCTTTCCGAACTTCCTCACCATGTACTTGGAAGATTGGGAGGTTGAAAAAGGAATTTCAATACCAAGGTGAAACCCAAGAAACCCTTCTCATGGTACAACCTTCAGGGTCCGGGCGACCCAAAATCCAAGGGCAAAGCTACTACTTCTACTGGCCAGTCTGAAGAGCCAGCAGTAGTGGTCACTGATCCTGAGCCTCCATCTACCATACCACATTCTCCTGCCGAACCTTCTACTTCCAGACCTTCCTCAGTGCCCTCCTCATCAGCATACCCTTTGACTGCACAAAGGCTAAACCAGAATCTCTCTAGCATAAACAACTAGATGCAGGCAGCAACATCAAAGTTGTCTATTATCTAGCTCAGTGGCAGCCTAGTCAGTTCCCGCACAACCCCAGGTGCCAGATTCAGTGGAGGAATCTCTCAAGGAGCTTCTAGACAACTAGAAGAAGCTCATGGACAACCTGAAGCTCATCATGGATGCTCTTACAGACCAAGGTAAAGCAATTAAGGAGTTGAGCAAGTAGACGAAGAAACTGAAAAAGACTCAGACCTCAAAGGAGTCAGTGAAGCTGTTGAGAGGAGAAGTGGAGAAGATGAAGTCATGTGGTGACCTAGCATTGGAGCTATTATTACAGGACCATATTCCAGTAGCTCAGACAGAGCAGATACCGGAGTAGGAGGCTGATGGCGAGCCTAGGAGGAGACGAGTGATTCTTCAGGTTGATGACTTGGAGATTCAACTGGAGGACCCCGAGGGAGGTGCTTCAGGCTAGCCACAGGACCCCAAGGGAGGTGAACTAGGGACACAGCCACAGAACCCCATGCAGACAGAGGACCCATATGGAGTTTTCTTTACTCTCTAACCCCTTCTTTGATCTTATTTTTTTGCTATTAGCATTGATGACAATACTAGTTCTTATTTGGGGGGGGTCCTACTTTGATTTGTGATACTAGGATGTAAATATGACACTTATTTTTCTTTTATTGTTATTTTTAACTTTTGGTATGTATATAACTTTACCATTTATTTTACTTTTCGTTATTTTTCAATCTCGGTTTGTATATAAAGTTACTTTCTCATATATTCATTCCTTGTTATGTATCGTCTAAATCCCCTATTGTACATATTCAGTTCACTTTCCGTATTTTACTTCATAACGTCTTTTGCAATTTTCCTTAATAGAATAGCTTCTTGTTTCATTTAGTAGTTTCTTTTTCAGTTCGTAGCTTCTTATTTTTACAATTTTTGTAATCAATAAGCCTTTGGTTTTCTTAATGCCATGGTTCTTTCCAAAGGTAGAGTTTGTGTGAACCGGGTGGCTCTTCCCGATGATGGCTAGCATGAAAACCTTCTTAAGGGTTTGAGTCTATTTTCTTTTCATTTTTTGTGTAAATAGTAGCTAGTGAACAATAGTGCCTCAGGCAAAGCTTCACTTGCGCCTAACATATTTACCTTGACCTTATAGTTAAAAACAAATTGATGTGCATAGAACGGCGATAGTTGTGACCTTGAGACTCGTGTGTTGACTAAATAATCATTGAGTGGTTTCTCGGAACCATTTGTGTTGCTCAAATCTTAGCCAAGGTTGTTGTGGGCCCTCGACTCTATCTCTTTAGCAATCATATAGCTTGTGTGGTGAGGAATTGATTTGCAAGTCCAAGTCTCGTGCCAATAAGTCTAGAACTTTCCATGAATGTTTGTCTAGGCTAAATCATAAGTGTAGCTCGGCTTGAGATGTGATTATAGGCTCTCATTGATCCTAATTAAGACTTGAAAACATCCATAGCCCACCAATGATGATATCCCTAGTCAACCCCGTTGAGCCATAGCCCTTATTCTTTCAAAAATCATGATACAAGCCTTTATCCATTCTAAAATGATCCTCTCTTGGCACCCGATCTTTTCTTAGCACAAATTGGCAAAAGCATAAGTTTGGAGGAAGATACGAGGAATGCAAAAGTGATAAAAGGTACAAAATAAAAAAAAGGATAGGCAAAAAGAAAAAGAAAGAAAAGCCAAAAAGTCAAAAAGAAAGTGAACAATGTGGAAGAAATGAAAGGATGCAATAAAAGCAAAGATGAAAGGCTTGGAAAGATTAGAAAAGAGAAAAAGGATTGAAATGAACAAGAAAGAGTGACAGTGGGTCTCTCTAGCCCCTAAGGAAGAAGTAAATAACCCAAAGAGTCAAGAAAATGTGAGCCAAAATGAAGCAAATGAAGTGCTTAAGGAAAGATGAAACCTTCATAGACCAATATATTCTACCCTAAACCAAAAGCCTTCATTACATTCCCTCAAAATCCCTATATGATCTTGAGTTGAGTGAGCTTACATTAGTGGTGACTCACTTAAGGGGCAAACTTATAGTACTTGGAGCCGGAATTGTGACCTTCCTTTGAGAGAGATGAGTGTGTTTTCCACAATCCTCGTTCTGAGTGCTACAATCTAAAAGTGAGGTTTGCATATGGAGAGTCGAGGAATATGAGTTTGGGTTCCACAATGACCGAAGTAGTAGAAAGAGTTTCCTTGATGAGTTGAGTCAACTCTTGATGTTTTTGTGTCGCACTAAAGTCACGGTGCTAAAAAGGTTGTGTATTGTTAATAATGCATTTGAGTTGAGAGTAATTATTAGTCCCAATTGATTCTTGATGAGGTTACTTTAAGACAGTTGAAATTTTCCTTTCTTTTATCTTGAGGAGGTGAGAATTACGTTGTTTGCTTGAGGACAAGCAAAAGCTTAAGTTTGGGGGAGTTGATAACTAGGGATTCTAGCCTATTTTATGCTCATTTTTGCTTAGGTTTTGGATTAAAAGTACGTACAAGTATTCCCGAAAGCTAACTTAGTGTGCTTGTTTGTAGTGTTTGGTCAAAAAGAGACAAGGAAGTCATAACCAGCTCAAAAAGGAATGAAACCTGCATAAGTTCAAAGTTGAAATCAAAGGGGTGCTGACAACGAGAAATAGCAACGGACATGAGGGGTTTACCGCTGAGGCGGTCCTGATGCCGCTCTCAATGGATTGAGGAATCAGAGAAGTGTTTCTAAATCTTAACAAGTTACCGCTGCCCGCGGTGAAATTGTAGGGCAGCGATGTCTCTTACGTGGTCGCAGTCCAATCCTCACCCTCAGCGGAAGTGAGAATCAGAGAACTAAGTTTGGAGCTCAAAATTGAAGATCGCGGTCCGCGATCATATCTCGCGGTCGCGGTTGAAGGAGCGCTGAGGCGGGTGTTTTTACGCTCTCAGCAGACTTAGAGTTTAGAACCAGCTAAAAAGAGAAGAATTGCAGTCTGCGCTTGCTTTTGCGCGGCCAGGGTAGTCATAGCACTGAGGCGACCCATTTTTCGTTGTCAGCAAAATCCCCGCAGGGGCAATTTTGTCCGAAAAATTTAGCTGTGTATAAATAATTCTTTTTCAGATTTTTAGGGCATCTGTTGTTTGGTAGAGCACGTGAAGAACCGTTTTTAGCCTTTTTGAGTAATTTTAGAACATCTTTAGCAATTAATCTTAGATTTTAATCTTGTAATTACTTTTTATGGCTTATATTTCATCTCCATCTTTGATTTCTTCTGTGATTATGAGTAACTAAACCCATTAGCTAGGGTTGTGACCCAACCTAAATGTGGGTATTTAATGGGTCTTCAATTTTAGGGCTTAAAAGTCTATGGGTTAATGATATTTAGCTTGATTTATGCTTTAATTGTTGAATTGGTAGTTGCAAACATTGATTTGTGCCTTTTTGACTTAGGCTCTTCTTAAGAAAAAAAGACTAAGTCTAGAAAATTCAGGTTAACAAGGAATTGGGGCGCATTCAAGGGATTGATAGCCCCAATTAAAGGGTTAAACCTAGAGATAATATCCTACTTGAGCCAATTTAGCTTGCATTGTGTAAACACCCAATTGGGCTTGAGAAAGCCAATTAGGGCAAAGTCACTCAAACTACCGAGAGGTATAGAGTGAGTAACTATGTGTAATGGTTATATCATGATCCAAATTACAACAAGTTTGCCCTAAGTTTTAGACCTCGTTAGATACCCAGCTAGGTGTAAGTCACTTCCCTAGTCCCTTTTTACCAATTGAGCAAACCTTACAAAAATATCATACTTAGCTTATTTTCATTCTGCATTAGTGTTAAAAGTAGAATAGTAAACAAACAAAGCATGATTGGAAGTGCAATTAAGAACATCGCACACAACTAGATTAGATAGAAACCCAATTCTAAACCAATATTAGCTCTCTGTGGATTCGATCCCGACTATTCGGGTAAAAGTTGCATCGATCACTCTTGCCATTCTATAGTGGTATAGGGTTGGAGCCGATTAGATTCCATGATGATTGTTTGAAGAATGCTTCATGCATGCTCTGATTTGACGGAGCACGAGAGGATTCAGGCGAATTGAAGTGATACCTTCAAGCTAGTGTTTTCAGACTCGAAGAGTTTTGAATTTTGTGATTGAAAATGGATTTTTCAGCAGGATTCATGGAGTTCAAGAGACAAGAGGTGATTTCAGGCTTTAATTTGAAGGATCATAACATAACTCAGGCGATTTGAGCTTTCACCTTTGAGCCTATAGTTTCAGAATTAGGGCGTTTGAATTAGTGATGCAAAAGGAAAGGTAACAACAGGATTCGCGGATGTAGGGAGCCAAAATTGAATGTTTGTGGTTTGATTTATGACCTTGCACAAATTGACTGATTTGGTGCTAGTAAGTTGAGAGAATAGATAGAGGAAGGGGAAATAGGGCGGTTGAGTGATGTGAGAAGTGATTAGGGTTTGAGGGGTAAGACCAATTGGTCTCTCAATTAAGAGTGGGGAATATAATCTGGGCCTTAAGTTTTTTTAGGAATTTAGAAATGATTAAAATAAGGAAAATTGGTGGCCGTCATATGATAGGGTTTGGACGGGGGAGATTAGGTCTCTAGGGGACGGGTATTTGAATTAAAAGGGAATTAGGGAATAAACGTGAAACGTTGATCAGATGGATCAACGGCTCAGATGTGGGTGTGTTTGTTCTGTGTGTGATGGAGATGGGTGACATCACACGTTACGATTGGTGCAAATGGGATCACTTGGACTGCCAAAGAGATAAGATGAGGTTGTTTGGACTGGGTCGTTTCCGTTTGGGCTGCACGTTTGGGCCAAAAATGATTTAAAATGTGGCCATTTTGCATTTAAGTGAGAATTGCAATTGTAGTCTTTTGTCTTTACTCCCCCCTTTTTTGAAATTAATTTAAATAGACTTAAAATTTCCAATAAAAAGTAATAAAAAAATATAGTTGTTAAATACTACTAATCATTTTAATTAATTGATTATTGGTAAAAATACTTCATTAGTACATTAATTTGAATTATTTAATTAGTAAACTAATTAACTATTTTAAGAATAATTTACGGAATTAATTATAAATCTTACATATAGAAATTATTTTTCACAAACCTAAAATAGTAAATATATTTATAATTACCCAATACTAATGTTAAATGATTAATTTTGAAATTAATTCTGGATTAATTTGAAGAATTAGGTATTCATTACTAGAAAATACTTTGAAAACATTTATTGTGAATTATTAAGTATAAATAAATTAATTTTAAAAGGGAGGGTCAAAATTCATCGTCAATACTATATTAATGAGATTATTTTTCTATTTGTTCCAAGTAGTCCTACAAATATTCTCTTCTAATGCATCTTTCTGGATCTCTTTGTATTATACTGATTATCCTAGAAAAATCTATTTTTCTTAAAAAAAGGAACACCATGCTAAATGTTTATATAGTTGTTGATTTGTTCCCTATAGTACTCTAGATAGCTTAACATCTAGGATGTTGCTAAAAGTCGATCAAGGATGACTGGAGGAGCAATAAGTCGTGAATTGTTAGAATATGCACTTCAGACTTTTTACAACATAAACCTTCTTTTTGAGAATTTTCAGATGTGATATTTTATTCAAGAGTATTATTGTGAGCTGCTAATGATTCATGCGGCCAAGTATATGGTTAATTTGTTAGTAGATATACAATTTGAAAAAACTTGTTGATTACACTCTAAATGCTAAAATGCACAATAACGTAGATTATAAGAGGTGTTCCTCTGTTTTATGTTGGATCACAAGTTTACAAAGTTGGTATTTATTTGGTTTACAACAAATGCTTACACATATACTCTTTGACAACACCAATGTCGAACACAGACGTAGTGGAACAAACTTTAGAAAGAAGATCAATCAAAATATTTCAATCAATTAAAGCGAATATCATCGATTCAAACGTGAATCACATAATCCAAGTATATATTTTCACTAATAATATTAATATTTGTTGCTCGTTAATCGTCTTTTATTTCTTACACGTCGTCATCTTCTACACTTAATTAATACTCACAATTCTTGCGTACTCTTATCTCCATAATTCCCAAATGTTTAATGTGTAAGTTTATTAAACTTATAGTGTTCCTAAATGTATTCCTATGATGCTTCTTTTCTCCAAATTCATCTATAATTTTATATTTGGTATTTCTCTCCTTCATAATTTAGGATTAATTATCTCAATTTGCAGGATGACTCAGAACAGATGGAAGTTTTGGCTGTTTAATCATTTTAGGAATATAAAAATACAAGGTTGAGATATTTTTGTATTGTTATATGGGAGACAATAATTGCGAGAATTTGGTAAGAGGCCCAAGGTAGATGAAAGAAATTTATAGGTAAATACAAAGAAAAGAGGACACTCTTTGTATCAGGATAATATTTTGGAATATTGTTTTATTTCCTTGATACTGTAGATCTCGGTCATTAATGTGAAATTAGTGATACGTAGAGCGTTAGAGCTAATTAATCTGAAAAGATGCTTATATTTGTGATATAATTTATCTATAACATTAATTCTTATTCATATATTTTATAAATTTACTAAAAAGATCTCAAAAGTATTTTTTTAATTTTTTTTAAAGACCGTGCGAAAGCGCGGGCAACATCACTAGTAACATAGTAATACAAGGAAATGGCAAATATATTGAGAATTTGAGATATGGAAAAATCGTCTTATTTATTCAAGTACGTACAACATAAATATGATACCTGATCACGCTCAACTATGCCTTATAAAAAGGACCCTGCGGACGTTGCAAATATAACTTGAGTATTCTGCCCAGAGTCGAATCCACAGAGAGTTAACCTATCAATCACTATCTTTAGACCCACTAAACTCTTGAGAACCAATTTCCCCAAACGTTTGAATCACAGTTGATGATGTCTTTAATAACTAAAATTGCAAGTAAATAAACAGCTGTAAACTAAGGATGCTAAGGTTGTAAACAATAATGAGAAAACGCTAAGGTAATGACTTCCCCTATTGATGGAATCCCTTCTGTTTATGCTTCATACAAATTGACCAACACCTCTCTATCAATCATGAACGCTCATCTTACCGTAAATCTCTCCCGAGTAATCACAGTAATATACTCAATGCACTCTCCCGAGATACACTAGCTAGCTCCAATTAACACGGTTCACTTTAGATTGCACTCAAGGCTTCGTTATCCCTAATCCCGCCTTTAAACCCGCAGTTATAGATCCCTCTTATACTTTGGGAGTGGTGTTGTTCAACAGTAACCTAAATATGCACTCTCTCCCGAGTTATGCATGTCACACCTCCTTTTTCGCCCGCGCCGCCGTGAAGGGGCGCGGAAGGGAGTTTTTCCAATTAAAGGACAATCGAAACAGGATTTTATTTAAAGATTCAGAGTCGCCACTTGGGAGATTTATGGTGTCCCAAGTCACCGGTTGAATCCCGAATCGAGGAAAAGATTGACTCTGTATTACAGTCTGCGCACCAGAAATCCAGATAAGGAATTCTGTTAACCCGGGAGAAGGTGTTAGGCATTCCCGAGTTCCGTGGTTCTAGCACGGTTGCTCAACTGTCATATTCAGCTTAATTATCTGATTTATACAATTATGAACCTATGTGCAAACTTTAAACTCTTTGCCGCTTTTATTATTACTATTATTTTAACAGAGAATTACAACATTGTGAAAAACGTATCCCGAACCACGTCACATCAATGTACCTGTGGTTATCGACACATTTCGAC
Source organism: Nicotiana sylvestris (assembly GCF_000393655.2). NCBI lineage: Eukaryota > Viridiplantae > Streptophyta > Magnoliopsida > Solanales > Solanaceae > Nicotiana > Nicotiana sylvestris. The sequence goes on from NC_091058.1 coordinate 69,125,193, forward strand.
TCTGTTGAGATTTGGATTTGGGTCACATAAATGTGCACCCGAGTTTAAGAAAGTAAATTGTTAAAGGTGCGCCTAAAGCGACTAGCGTATCATTATTTTTGGGTAAGGCCGTGAAATTTGCTAAACGGCCGATCCCGAAGTCTATACAATTATTAACCAATTATTGAGGGCCCCGCAACTTGTGCGTTTTATTGGGCGAGGTTCATCTCGTTTATTTTAAAAGGATAATCCTAAAGTGACTACATTTTTTCTATTTTAAGTTCGTCTCTAAAAAAAGAGAAAAATTCTAATTAATTACATGCTTGAAAAGGCCGCTACTTATTTATCGGATTAAGACAAATGCAAACTGAAAATTGCAATCGAGACAAAGGAAGATTGTTTCATGCCTTATTCTATAATTGAATATTACTAAAATTAAAATTATAAATAGAATACGGAATTTACAAATAATATTACCAAAATAAACTAATTATCCTCTAACTAATTTAGACCCACATTGTTAGATGAATTGAACCGTTGGAATTAATTGTTTACAACTATTTGAAACTGGAATTAACCTTAATCACTAATGCTTATTCGAAAGTTTGTTAAACTTAATCGTTAACTCGTCTTGTTTGAACTCAACTCATGCCTATTGGATTAATGATCTTAGCAATTACTACTACGATCCTAACTTAAAATATAGTGGGTCTACTGATTATACGAAATTACTGACCATTTTTTATTCTGCCTAATATTTACAGATCTCCATTACTAACATGATTAAAAATTCACAAGCTTTGACTCATTTCTATTCCGGTTTGCATGAAATCAAAATAATCTCCAATAATGACTATCTATCAATTCATGTACCCATAGGCATATAGAAACAGTTCAAACTACTTAGAATAGTTCTAAGCACAGTCCAATTTTCAGTATAGTTGTACAATGTAAATACATGTTTAAGATGAGCATAAACATATACAATATTTCCTAATGTACATTCTAATACATTAATTGAACACACTTTAATAGGCAATCTGTTAAGCCTTTTAATTCAGCATTTTTGCAGTTTGAAGTCACATTAGTACTAATCTCAGAAATGTGTACCTGGAAAGGGACCACAAGGAAAAGGAAGGAAAGGATCAGCAGGAGCAGTAGCAAAAACATAGCAACAGCAACAGTAACGAAAACAGAACAGCCCAGTAACAATGTTTAATAAAACCAGCAGAATTCCAGCAACACCCCAATGAAACAATAACAAATAACCAACCAAACTCAAGGAACAAACCAAATGAAAGCCCAAAAACACCAACAGCAATCAACGGGCAGAAACAAAGTGAACCAGAAATACAATAAGACAATCGATTTCTAACTCTCTGTCTTTCAGACTCTTAAGGAAAGAAACTCAGAACTTCAATTCAAAAAAAAAACACTAATTCTGATTTTCAGTCGTCAAAGCAAAACCTCACACTTTCAGTTTTTGTTTCTTAAGTTACTCACCTTTTTTAGATTGAAAGACCACTTAATGTTTAACCCTTAATTCTCACTTAATGTTCAGAAAACCCTTCCCTCTTCTCTCTTAAATTCTCCTTATTTATGTCCAAAAATAGACCACTTTAAACAATTAAACAAATAAAGAAAAGGTCACATCTTCTTGAGCCCCGTAATCCCACTACTACATGTCTTGTTCCCCACTTTTATTAAACAAATGTATTATTTCCCACTAACATATGTCTTGTCCCCCACTATATTATTTTAATACCTTATTTTAATATTATTAGTGCTTAGTGGACAGAGCACTCAAAATAAATAATTGTTCAAATTTTTAATTCCAAAAATACCCCTCTAAAATTACTGAAATTACCATTCTACCCCTGAAAATATTGCAATTTACCATTCTACCCCCATCAGCTATAACCAATTCACCTAATCAATTAACCAAACTACAGCAGCTATAACCAATTCCTAATCAAATTTCATCAACAAATTTAAGCTAGAAACTCAGATTATGTCAAATATCATCAAAACAAAGACTAAGGATTCAGGGAACCAAACCAAATAAAGAAACAACTGAAATCATTTTGACTGAACAATATTTTTAACAACAAACATACTTTCAGATTCAATAACAGTAACAAATTGAACATAACAAACAAATAGATTCAAATCACTAAACTCAATAATCATTTGAACTTCAAATTAAATCTAACAACATTACAACCAAGATAAAGGATTCAAGTGATTAAACTAACACACTTCTATATTAGAACTAAACAAGAACAAAAAAAACAAACTGAAGAAATAATCAAGAAATGATAAACAACGAACAAGAAAACAATCAAACATATACTGATTTCAAATCCGAGAATATCAAACAAAATACGGACAGAAATAAAACTTAAACCAACTAACCAGAAATGAACATTGATGAACTCGAACGGAAACGGAAAACTCGGACAGCAACCTCGACGTACCGGATCTCGACTCAACGAAAACCCACCTTCTCTTTTAACCTCGACGAACTCAGACTGGACCTCACCGAATGACGAACAACGACGGACTCAAACAAAACCAAACGAGACCTTGAGCGGATGGAAGCTCTTAGTCAGGCTCGAACCAATGAAAGCACACACGATCTCCATGATGAGACAGAAATCAAAACCGACATGGAGACGGTAGGCGGACTGGTCGTTTGCTCGTGCGATGGGCTGAAGAAGAAGCGACTGGAGGAGTTGTTTGGTTCGCTGAGGGAGATGGGACTGTCTGGAGGTTTAGGGTTCGACGTGAAGGTGAGCGGGTCAACTGGGGAGCTGGGCAGCAGTCGCAGCGATGGTCGTTTCACTGGTCGTTCATGGCTAGACGTAGCAGAAGCGATGGTGGTCGCTTGCTGGTTTATCGGCGATGGAGGCGACGAGGATGGCAAAGCTCAGAGACGACGGGGAAACAGCAGTTGGCTGTTGGTGGCTGGTCGTGGCAGAAGCGATGGTGATCACTTGGACGTGACGAACTGGTTGTTGCTGGTTGGGCGACGCTGGAGGGGTCGTTTAGAGGGTGGTCGTCGTGGTTGAGCTGGGGACGAAGAAGAAGAAGGAGCAGCAGCCATGGCGTCGTCTGGTTGGCTGCGTCGCTGGTGGTTATAGAGGCTGAAGCTGGAGCTTGGGGTCAGCCATGGGAGGGCAGCCATGGGAGCTGGAGCTTGGGGTCGTTTGGAGAAGATGGAGAGAAGAGGGGGCGGATGTTTTTAGGGTTTGGGGAAAATAAACAATGAAAAATGGGAAGAGGGGGGGTAACTCGTTTGGGTTATGGGGCGGACTGGGTCGGGTCGACCCGGTGGGGGCTATTTGGTTTGGGCCTGGTTGTTTTAAATTAAAAGGTGGCCCAATCCGATTTTCTTCTTCTTTTATTGCTTCTTTTTTCTTCTTTTATTTTTTCCTTAAACTAAAACTAAATTCTAAAAATCCTAAATTATCCTATAGAACTAAATTAATTTATAAAAGTGCAAATTAACTTTCAATAACAATTAACACATAATTAAATAGCAATTACGATAAAATCACACAATTTGGACATTAAATGCTAAAAATGCAACGTACAATATTTTTTATGATTTTTTTTGTGTTCTTGTAGAAACAAACATAATTGCTCCTAATTGTAGAATTAAATCCTAAATGCAAATGCGACATCTTTTTGTATTTTTTATTAATTTAACAAATAAACATGCATGGACAAATACAAATAATTATCAAAAATGCCACGAAAATTCTCAAAATTGCACACAAAGGAAAATTGTTTTATTTTGAATTTTTGGGAGCAATTCTCTCATAGGGCAAAAATAACGTGCTTACAGCTGCCCCTCTTTGTCCGAAAAACACGAAGGGTTTTCGTGCAAAGATAAAGTGAGCGATTTTTGCCCATCCGAGTACTCCGTGTGAAGCATTTTTTGAAAAAGATTTAACCGAACCTTTGCTTCAAAGGTTTCCTACATATCCCTGGCTAGAAGGGAATCAGGTTAATGTAGTTCGGGAAGTTTTGGTAGCTGGGACTACCATGGGACTGCAATGTTACTGCTGTTGTATGTTGTTATTACTGCTTGCCGACCTCCTTATTACACCATGCTGACAGAAAACAAGAAGCTAGACTAAACTATAGTCTATGAATTACAAAATCTTATCTAGATCTTCAGCCATGCTCTTGTGTCTCGGTGACTCCTCTGTCATTTCTTTACTTCTGATTTGTCTTGTATTCTCCCTTGACTGTCGATCTCGAACTGCTTATTTCCTTCTCGGGAGCTTCGCATTATTTTTCCATCGAGTCTTGGACTTCCTTCCTCTGCTGGGGATTCTTGTTGTTTCCCGCTGGGGATTTCGGTTGTATTCCTCCCTGCTGTTTCTTTAACTTCTGGCTCGACTTGTGGTCTTCCTTCTTATTTCCATTGGGGTTTTTTGTTGTAACCCTCTGCTTTACTGACTTCAAACTTTCATGTATTCCTCTGTTATATGGGCGGGCTCCCAACTTCAAAACTTGAAATTTAACAACTGAAATGTATTCCTCTGTTATATGGGCGGGCTCCCAACTACTTGAAATGTAAAGACTGAAATGTATTCCTCTGTTATATGGGCGGGCTCCCAACTTCTTCAACTTAAAATGTAAAGACTGAAATGTATTCCTCTGTTATATGGGCGGGATCCCAACTTCTTCAACTTAAAATGTAAAGACTGAAATGTATTCCTCTGTTATATGGGCGGGCTCCCAACTTCTTCAACTTAAAATGTAAAGACTGAAATGTATTCCTCTGTTATATGGGCGGGCTCCCAACTTCCAGACTTGAAATGTAAAGACTGAAATGTATTCCTCTGTTTTATGGGCGGGCTCCCAACCTCAACCAACAACTTCGAAAAATAAATCGCCATTCTGTTCTTTAGGGGGGCTCTTGACCTCAACAACAGCTTCGAAAAATAAATCGTCATTCTGTTCTTCAGGGGGGGCTCCTGACCTCAACAACAACTTCGAAAAATAAATCGTCATTCTGTTCTTCAGGGGGGCTCCTAACTGCTACAAAATAGACAAAACAAAGGAAATTTTCTGCCCCAGTTTGCACTAGGAAGATTTGTGAATTGTTAGCAATATTGTAAACCACTTATACTATTGATGCAATGGTGAGAGTAAACTAATGACTAGGCCAGGATATGCGTCTTCTATGAGTAAAACCCAAAACTCTAATAAGCAAATGCGGTTACTAGAAATAAAACCTAAATGAACCAAACTAGGAAGTGCGTCTCCTAGGAGTAAAACTTGTATGAACCAAAATCAGGAAGTGTGTCTCCTAGTGGTAAAATCTCAATTTAGGAAGTGCATCTCCTAAAGCAAAAATATAACCCGAAAGACCCAGACTAGGAAGTGCATCTCCTAGAGGTGAAATATCAATGATTCAAACTAGGAAGTGCGTCTCCTACAAATGAACTTAAATGAACCAGATTAAGAAGTGCGTCTCCTAGGAGAAAATCTCAATTTAGGAAGTGTGCCTCCTAAAGCAAAAATATAACCCGAAAGACCCAGACTAGGAAGTGCGTCTCCTAGGGGTAAAATATCAATGACTCGAGCTAAGAAGTGCATCTCCTAGGAATGAACTTAAATGAACCAAATAGGAAGTGCGTATCCTAGTGGTAAAATCTCAATTTAGGAAGCGTATCTCCTAAAGCAAAAATATAACCTGAAAGACCCAGACTAGGAAGTGCGTCTCCTAGGGGTGAAACTTCAATGATTCAAACTAGGAAGTGCGTCTTCTACGAATGAACTTAAATGAACCAGACTAAGAAGTGCGTCTCTTAGGAGAAAATCTCAATTTAGGAAGTGCGTCTCCTAAAGCAAAAATATAACCCGAAAGACCCAGACTAGGAAGTGCGTCTCCTAGGGGTGAAATACCAATGACTCGAGATAAGAAGTGCATCTCCTAGGAATGAACTTAAATGAACCAAATAGGAAGTGCGTATCCTAGTGGTAAAATCTCAATTTAGGAAGTGTATCTCCTAAAGTAAAAATATAACCTAAAAGACCCAGACTAGGAAGTGCGTCTCCTAGGGGTGAAACTTCAATGATTCGAACTAGAAAGTGCGTCTCCTACGAATGAACTTAAATGAACCAGACTAAGAAGTGCGTCTCCTAGGAGAAAATCTCAATTTAGGAAGTGCTTCTCCTAAAGCAAAAATATAACCTAAAAGACCCAGACTAGGAAGTGCATCTCCTAGAGGTGAAATATCAATGATTCAAACTAGGAAGTGCGTCTCCTACAAATGAACTTAAATGAACCAGATTAAGAAGTGCGTCTCCTAGGAGAAAATCTCAATTTAGGAAGTGCTTCTCCTAAAGCAAAAATATAACCCGAAAGACCCAGACTAGGAAGTGCGTCTCCTAGGGGTGAAATATCAATGACTCAAGCTAGGAAGTGCATCTCCTAGGAATGAACTTAAATGAACCAAATAGGAAGTGTGTATCCTAGTGGTAAAATCTCAATTTAGGAAGCGTATCTCCTAAAGCAAAAATATAACCTAAAAGACCTAGACTAGGAAGTGCGTCTCCTAGGGGTGAAACTTCAATGATTCGAACTAGAAAGTGCATCTCCTAGGAATGAACTTAAATGAACCAAATAGGAAGTGCGTCTCCTAGTGGTAAATATCAATTTAGGAAGTGCGTCTCCTAAAGCAAAAATATAACCCGAAAGACCCAGACTAGGAAGTGCGTCTCCTAGGGGTGAAACTTCAATGATTCGAACTAGGAAGTGCGTCTCCTATGAATGAACTCTCAATTTAGGAAGTGTGTTTCCTACAGGTGTAACTTCAATGACTCAAACTAGGAAGTGCGTCTCCTAGGAATGAATTTAAATGACCGAGACTAGGAAGTGTGTGTCCTAGAAGTGAGAACTTCAGTGACTAAAACTCATATGATCCAAACTAGGAAGTGCGTCTCCTAAGGGTAAAATCTCAATTTAGGAAGTGCATCTCCTACAACAAAATATAACTTGAAAACCCAGACTAGGAAATGCTTTTCCTGGTGGTGATGTGTGATCTTCTCAATAGCCTTTGCATAAGCAGAATTGGGGCATTACACCTGAAAATTTCAATCTTCCAAGCTTTGATATGAACATAGCTTCCACCATGTTTCAAACAAAGAAAACTTGTGAGTTTAAACATGGTGGTTGGTTGCGATACTCATGCTGGGGATGCTATCAACCATTTTCCCATCTATGCGTCATTTGACCATCTTGAACTGGGCTGATACCTTCCGACCTTCTTGACGATTCCTTACTCACAAACCTCTTAACCATATTCCCAGTCTCCTTATCTGACCTCATGTATTTTCATGCCAGCTGATTTCACTTGAAGATCTTGCATGTTCATTCATTGATTAACAACTCCTTCCCTCGTCTGTGTTACTGAAATACCCTTTCCCGGTGCAGACCCAATATCTTCTTTTGCGGTACTGTCTGAACTTGGCATTTCCCCAACCTTTGAGTCTCCTATGAATTTCCCAATTATGTCCATTGCTTTCCGCGTTATTCTTTCTTGATTTTCCGTTGGCCTTGGCCTTATAACCCTCGATTTCTGCTGGGGATATCCTTCTTGACACTGGTCCATCCATTTGTCAATCTCATCATAGAATATACCCTTGGTTCAACCCCTAGCCCTCTTTTTGTTGCAATTTCCCTGAATTGATATGGACCACTCTTGGGTATTTTGTGCAAACCTCAAAACACGTTGACTATTACCAACTCCTTGAGCTTGTTCTTTCCTGACTTATACCACTTTGATGTACTAGTCAGATCTCGTCTTGCATAATCGGAAAGCTGATGGCAAATTTTGAAATCATTTCTCACTTGTTCTGACCAAAGAGACTCAAGAAGAGGAAATGACAAAGGTAAAAGAAACAGAGTAAAAGATAAAGGAAAAGATGACTCCTAACAAGAAAAACTACAAAGTAAAACCTATTAGATGTGGATGCCAACTCCATTGGCCATGACATGCATATGTGGCCTATCTTTCGTTGTTAATCGCCTTTCACAATCTTCGTCTGGTGCTTTCCTGTATGATTCTCAATCTTTATTCGCCTTGTAGTGTCCGAAGGGTTTTCACTATCAAGCCTCTCTCATTTTGGTTTTTCTCTCAACTTATAGCCGCCTCAAGGTGCCCGTGAAGGTTTTCACCGATAAGACTCTCTCATTTTATTACTTTTTTGTCGGGGTCAGAGTGTTATTCTCGACTTCCATTTGCATGACTTGGCATCTTTAGAAGACTGGTCAAAAGGTCTTTCTTTGGACCGTAACGTGTGGTTTTGGCTAGGGCTAGAAAGAAAGGGTACTAGCGGCTCAAAACGAATCAATTTGGGTTCAAAATTTACAACCTTCGGAATAGAATTTCTTTACCTCAGACACAACTTCTGCCCCAGTTTTTACATGGGGATTTTTGATTTTTTGTTAAATTATGCACACTATGCACACTATGACCGAGCCGTGAAGCGCCTACGTATCCTTTTTGAGGAATCAGGTCAAACGTAGTTCCCAATTCCTTTCTGTTTTTCTTTCCACTTATTTATTATTCTCTTTTCTTTTTCTTTCTCTTTTGCTCATTTCTCCTTCCTCTTTTGTTGTTTCGTTGTTTTTGTTGTTTTCTTTTTCTTTTTCTTTATTCTTTTTCTTTAATCTTCCATGATTGTGTTTTCTAGTCTTCGCTACTGATTCCGAACGAGGGGTACAAAAGAAAACCAATAAGGCTCAAAAGGGTTAACGAAGGATAAAGTATTTAGATAGCAGAATAAAATGCCTTCGTCATTCCAATCTTCAAAACATGTCAAGCACAAACAACACCATTAAATATTCGCCACATCTTCTGATTGTGCCGGACTCATTGTTTCTGTTGTTTTCTTTTTCTTTTTCTTTATTCTTTTTCTTTAATCTTCCATGATTGTGTTTTCTAGTCTTCTCTACTGATTCCGAACGAGGGGTACGAAAGAAAACCAATAAGGCTCGAAAGGGTTAACAAAAGATAAAGTGTTTAGATATCAGAATAAAATGCCTTCGTCATTCCAATCTTCAAAACATGCCAAGCACAAACAACACCATTAAATATTCGCCACATCTTCTGATTGTGCCGAACTTGATAACCATATCCATACATTTGCCTTTTCATTTGTCATTTTTAAAGCACCGTTGGGCAATGCTCTCACTTGCTTTTATAGTTTTTCTTTATGTTTTGCTTGCCCCAGTTTCATGTGGCTCGGGCTTCAAAGAATCTCAAGTTGTTCCTATTTCCCTTAAATGTCCCGATCATCCCCCAATGGCTTTATAATTAACTCTTAAGATTAGGCCCAAACTTTGTGTGCATGTCATGTCACTAGAATTGGCGTTTGAACAAGGACAAAACAAAAAGATAAAAAGAACTAAACAAACAAGATGATTGGAGGTAACAAAAGACCGGAAATTACATTAGACAAGCGGTGAACGGTTCGTATAACGAAACAAGCAAAACAACTGGGGTACAACCTTGGAACAAAACTAAAACAATCCTAAACCACACTAAACAAACCACTGTGACAAAATGGAAGGATAAAAGGGTTTGACACAAGACAATGTCTAGATTACAACCTTGCAAATAACCCGGACAACAGAAATGATAACAAAATGAACCACCAAAACTCCTCCCTGACCAACCAAGAAAGGAGCGTCTTTCCAATTGCCAAGCTCGGCATCTCAGCCATTGGGTTCCCCATCAATATTGCCAAAACCATTAACAACTTCAATATTATTAACTTCAGTCCGCAAATTCCCAAGAGGATTCGCATGCTCCTTATCACTGTCATTGATCACAATTACCTCTTCTTGAATCATTCTTTCTATTTCCCTTTTCAAAGAACGACAATCTTCAATGTTATACCCTTGGACATTAGAGTGGTACATGCATCGTACAGTAGGATCGAAGCCTTTTGCATATGGGTCTGGAGTATAGCCGAGGAGCGGCTCAATCAGGCCAGAATGCTTTAACTTTTCAAACAAGCTTGTGTAGGACTCCCCCAATTGGCGTGAAACTATTTCTTTGCCTTTGTTCCCCTCTTTGCCCCTATTTTCTAGGGTCGTTGGGTGCTCGAAAACGTTGTGAAGGCAAGAATGCATTATGTGGTACTGGCGCTCGCCATAGGGAGTGACCTGATGGTTGGACATATGACCGGACATTGTTCGGAGGATAATACTGATGTGGATTATGTGGAGCTCGGGGACAGGTTTGGGCGTGATGGGCAGAAAAGAGTGGCTCTGATGGTGGGTAGTAGGGTTGTGGAAGGCCATATGGCATGTGTGGGTAATTTGAGTGATGAGGTCCGGGCTGGTAGTGAGGGGAAGGACCTCTGGATTTGGACCAAGTACCTGCTTCGACTATTGCAACCTCCTCTCTCTTCTTTTTCCCGAGCGCACCTCCTGTGCCGCTTTGGATAGCCTGAGTTGTGGCCTTGATCGCTGAATAACTCATTATTTTGTTGGACCTGAGTCCCTCTTCAACCATGCCGCCCATTTTTACTACTTCATTGAAAGATTTACCAACTGATGTCACCAGGTGACCAAAGTAAGTTTGCTCCAACGTTTGTAAGAAGTAGTCCACCATTTCACCTTCCCTCATTGGCGGATCGACTCTTGCTACTTGTTCTCTCCATCGGAATCCGAATTCCTTGAAGCTCTCTCCAGGCTTTTTCTCAAGTTTTAACAGTGTGAGACGGTCGGGGACGATCTCAAGGTTATACTGGAAATGACCTGCAAATGCTTGTGCTAGATCGTCCCAGGTATACCACCTGCTAGGATCCTGCCTCGTGTAACATTCTAATGCGGACCCGCTTAAACTTTGACCGAAATAAGCTATCAGCAGCTCATCCTTTCCACCTGCCCCTCTCATCTTACTACAGAAACCTCGTAGATGCGCCATGGGATCACCATGTCCCTCATATAGATCAAACTTTGGCATCTTAAAACCTGCCGGCAATTGAACATCGGGGAAGGGACACAGATCTTTATAGGACACACTGACTTGGCTGCCCAATCCATGCATATTCCTGAAGGATTGCTCCAGGCTTTTCACTTTACGGAGCACTTCGTCCTGCTCCGGATTCTTAGCTGGCCTCTCAGTTTCTGTCGGGAGCTGAAGGTGAGGGGTGTAAGTGTATGGCTCGGGTGTTTTGAAGGTGAGTTCAGGAGAATAGTATTGATTGTCGTGAACCTGAAACACTGGTTCCTCGGATGATTTTTGCAATGTAGCGGGTGGAGGTACCACGAAAACAGGAACAGTTGGTGGAGGAGGGTTTTGTTTGGGTGGTGAAGCTTGGGGATTATAGGAAGTCTCCCCCTGATAGTATTGGGCAATGGGGAAGCTCGTTGATGGACCAGTGGAAGGGTGTTCCGGAGTCCGAGCTGGTGAAAGGGTAGGAGTAGGGGGAAGTATTGGTGATGTTTGTCCCTTAGCCCAGGCTAGGTGCATCCCAGCTATCTCTTGTCTCAACCTGTCTACTTCCTCCTTCATCATTTGCATCTCCGTCTTTTCCTCCTCAACACTTTTGTCCGAACCAGACATACTTTCCGGAATGGGCCCTTTAGATCTTGTGTGGTAATGGTAATCTGCTAGAACGTTCTAACGAGCTAACTGTTTTGAAATCTCTTTCTCTGATATAAACAACAAACTTGTTAGCGTTAGAGTTTAACACATATTGCAATTTCACATTGGGGAATGCAATGTTCCTAGGCAGTTTAACCATTTCTAACATGTTTTTGCTTCGATTGCATGCGTCATCCCGGCTTACTCTTTCTTTTATGTTCTTTTTTCCTTTCTTTTATTCACAATGCCCCCTTTTTTTTAGTGATGGTCGAATCTTATGTGAATTGCCTACGTATCATGTCCCCGCATGAATCAGACCGGGCGTAGTTCTGCCACATAAAAGGTAAACAACAATAAAACATTTTTTGGAATCACTTAAAGACGAACAACAGACTCGAAAGTCAAACGGCCCACATACTCTAATCAAAAGAAATACAAACTCAAGAAAAATAAAATGACAGATTCCTTCCCCTATATGCCGATTTTAACCAAACGGCTATTTTTGCAAACGTGGCCCCTTCCCAATTTCACATGAATTTTGAGGCCGGGAAGATTATTTTATGACACTTCACAAACTTGTCCATTCTTTTACGAAAATAGCCTTTTGACAACTGAAAGATACTCTAAGGCTATCTCGGCAAGAACGGTTTAAGACACCGCCGAGGCTGGCTCGGCTTAAAAAAAATCTAAACGGTATTCTTGACCACTGACTCTTTTTCTTATTATTTTTCAAATTAAAATAAAAGACCGGGTTTTGCCAATGCGGCCTTTCGGCACCTCGGGGAAGAAGATTTTAAGGCTGTGTTAGCTAACCGACCAAAATCCTAAAAACATGACCAAAGGTGGCCATTTATGCAAAGTCAGCCTTCCGGCGTCCTTTTTGGGAACATTCGGCTATTTCTGACAAAAATAACATCACCCAACTCTATGACGAAAAATTAAAATTTTTGACATTTTTTGGCTATTTTTGCAAAAGGGAGGTTGGACCCGATGAGGGCTGCCTACGTATCTCACATCCTGTGAGAATCAAACCGGCGTAGTTCGGGCAACATAAACTAAACTTGTAAACAAGACTCCTTTCTTTTGTTTTTCAAATAAATCAAACTAAAAAAGACAATTTTTTCATTTTTCAAAATTTCGGCAGGGTTTTGACACTACTTGGACATTGGTTTTATTTTTCTAAAAATAAGTAGTTATCTCCCTACACTGCTATTTTTCTTTTTCTTTTTCACGATTTTTTCAAAAATTTCTGATTTCAGAAGCCGGCCAGCATGCAGATCTGAAGCAAATAAATGTGCAAAACAAACAGGATGCAGCAGGATGGTCTTTTTTCATTTCAGGTTGCTTGTCCTAGACGGACCCAACCCCTGTGTTGAGTCCCCTAAGTCAAATGCAACATGATGCAAATAAACGTTCCTACTAGGGATCCGGCATGAAGTCAAGTTATTCTAGGTTCAACCTGGGTATATGTTCTAAACAGTGTACCCGAGCGGACAACTCGAGTTGAGGAAGGATCTCCTTTTCGGGAACCAAAAGGCCAGCCGGCTTAGAAACTTTCCGAGCCTCTTTTATTTCAGGGTATGACACTAACAGAATAGGGAGTCTCAACCAGTAAGCACATCCCCGGAGGTGAGAAGAGAAGGTTTCGGCTTATATGTACAGTTCAAATAATATCAAAGCGGTAAAAAACCATTATTTTGCACATTTAGGCCAAAACATGTAATAAGATCAAATAATAAATAAAGTCAAATATAACAATTCGTCTAAGCTCGAATTCTGAACCCTGAACAAGAGATTCTGGGTTCGCTCCCCAGCAGAGTCGCCAGAGCTTTCACACCTCCTTTTTCCGACCCCGCGAAGGGCGTAGGAGTTTTTTCCAATTAAAGGACAATCGAAACGGGATTTATTTATTTATTTCAGAGTCGCCACTTGGGAGATTTAGGGTGTCCCAAGTCACCAATTTTAATCCCGAATCGAGGAAAAGAATGACTCTGTATTACAGTCTGCGCACCAGAAATCCGGATAAGGAATTCTGTTAACCCGGGAGAAGGTGTTAGGCATTCCCGAGTTCCGTGGTTCTAGCACGGTCGCTCAACTGTCATATTCGGCTTAATTATCTGATTTTATACAATTATGAACCTATGTGCAAACTTTAAACTCTTTACCGCTTTTATTATTATTATTATTTTAACAGAGAATTACAACATTGTGAAAAACGTATCTCGAACCACGTCACATCAATGTACCCGTGGTTATCGACACATTTCGACTCTGTTGAGATTTGGATTTGGGTCACATAAATGTGCACCCGAGTTTAAGAAAGTAAATTGTTAAAGGCGCGCCTAAAGCGACTAGCGTATCATTATTTTTGGGTAAGGCCATGAAATTTGCTAAACGGCCGATCCCGAAGTCTATACAATTATTAACCAATTATTGAGGGCCCCGCAACTTGTGCGTTTTATTGGGCAAGGCTCATCTCGTTTATTTTAAAAGGATAATCCTAAAGTGACTACATTTTTTCTATTTTAAGTTCGTCTCTAAAAAAAGAGAAAAATTCTAATTAATTACATGCTTGAAAAGGCCGCTACTTATTTATCGGATTAAGACAAATGCAAACTGAAAATTGCAATCGAGACAAAGGGAGATTGTTTCATGCTTTATTCTATAATTGAATATTACTAAAATTGAAATTATAAATAGAATACGGAATTTACAAATAATATTACCAAAATAAACTAATTATCCTCTAACTAATTTAAACTCACATTGTTAGATGAATTGAACCGTTGGAATTAATTGTTTATAACTATTTGAAACTGGAATTAACCTTAATCACTAATGTTTATTTGAAAGTTTGTTAAACTTAATCGTTAACTCGTCTTGTTTGACCTCAACTCATGCCTATTGGATTAATGATCTTAGCAATTACTACTACGATCCTAACTTAAAATATAGTGGGTCTACTGATTATACGAAATTACTGACCATTTTTTATTCTGCCTAATATTTACAGATCTCCATTACTAACATGATTAAAAATTCACAAGCTTTGACTCATTTCTATTCCGGTTTGCATGAAATCAAAATAATCTCCAATAATGACTATCTATCAATTCATGTACCCATAGGCATATAGAAAACAGTTCAAACTACTTAGAATAGTTCTAAGCACAGTCCAATTTTCAGTATAGTTGTACAATGTAAATACATGTTTAAGATGAGCATAAACATATACAATATTTCCTAATGTACATTCTAATACATTAATTGAACACACTTTAATAGGCAATCTGTTAAGCCTTTTAATTCAGCATTTTTGCAGTTTGAAGTCACATTAGTACTAATCTCAGAAATGTCTACCTGGAAAGGGACCACAAGGAAAAGGAAGGAAAGGATCAGCAGGAGCAGTAGCAACAACACAGCAACAACAACAGTAACGGAAACAGAACAGCCCAGTAACAATGTTTAATAAAACCAACAGAATTCCAGCAACACCCCAATGAAACAATAACAAATAACCAACCAAACTCAAGGAACAAACCAAATGAAAGCCCAAAAACACCAACAACAATCAACGGGCAGAAACAAAGTGAACCAGAAATGCAATAGGACAATCGATTTCTAACTCTCTATCTTTCAGACTCTTAATGAAAGGAACTCAGAACTTCAATTAAAAAACAACAACACTAATTCTGATTTTCAGTCGTCAAAGCAAGACCTCACTCTTTCAGTTTTTATTTCTTAAGTTACTCATCTTTTTTAGATTGAAAGACCAGTTAATGTTTAACCCTTAATTCTCTCTTAATGTTCAGAAAATCTTTCCCTCTTCTCTCTTAAATTCTCCTTATTTATGTCCAAAAACAGACCACTTTAAACAATTAAACAAATAAAGAAAAGGTCACATCTTCTTGAGCCCCGTAATCCCACTACTACATGTCTTGTTCCCCACTTTTATTAAACAAATGTATTATTCCCCACTAACATATGTCTTGTCCCCCACTATATTATTTTAATACCTTATTTTAATATTATTAGTGCTTAGTGGACAGAGCACTCAAAATAAATAATTGTTCAAATTTTCAATTCCAAAAATACCCCTCTAAAATTACTGAAATTACCATTCTACCCCTGAAAATACTGCAATTTACCATTCTACCTCCATCAGCTATAAACAATTCACCTAATCAATTAACCAAAATACAACAGCTATAACCAATTCCTAATCAAATTTCATCAACAAATTTAAGCTAGAAACTCAGATTATGTCAAATATCATCAAAACAAAGACTAAGGATTCAGGGAACCAAACCAAATAAAGAAACAACTGAAATCATTTTGACTGAACAATATTTTTAACAACAAACATACTTTCAGATTCAATAACAGTAACAAATTGAACATAACAAAAAAATAGATTCAAATCACTAAACTCAATAATAATTTGAACTTCAAATTAAATCTAACAACATTACAACCAAGATAAAGGATTCAAGTGATTAAACTAACACACTTCTATATTAGAACTAAACAATGAATAAAAACAAACTGAAGAAATAATCAAGAAATGATAAACAACGAACAAGAAAAGAATCAAACATATACTGATTTCAAATCCGAGAATATCAAACAAAATACGGACAGAAATGAAACTTAAACCAACTAACCAGAAATGAACAACGACGAACTCGAACGGAAACGGAAAACTCGGACAGCAACCTCGACGTACCGGATCTCGACTCAACGAAAACCCACCTTCTCTTTTAACCTCGACGAACTTAGACAGGACCTCACCGAACGACGAACAACGACGGACTCAAACAAAACCAAATGAGACCTTGAGTGGATGGCAGCTCTTAGTCAGGCTCGAGCCAATGAAAGCACACACGAGCTCCATGATGAGACAGAAATCAAAACCGGCATGGAGACGGGAGGCGGACTGGTCGTTTGCTCGTGCGATGGGCTGAAGAAGAAGCGACTGGAGGAGTTATTTGGTTCACTGAGGGAGATGGGACTGTCTGGAGGTTTAGGGTTCGACGTGAAGGTGAGCGGGTCGACTGGGGAGCTGGGCAGCAGTCACAGCGATGGTCATTTCACTGGTCGTTCATGGCTGGACGTAGCAGAAGCGATGGTGGTCGTTTGCTGGTTTTTCCGGCGATGGAGGCGACGAGGATGGCAAAGCTTAGAGACGACGGGGAAACAGCAGTTGGCTGTTGGTGGCTGGTCGTGGCAGAAGCGATGGTGGTCGCTTGGACGTGACGAACTGGTTGCTGCTGGTTGGGCGACGCTGGAGGGGTCGTTTGGAGGGTGGTCGTCGTGGTTGAGCTGGGGACGAAGAAGAAGAAGGAGCAGCAGCCATGGCGTCGTCTGGTTGGCTGCATCACTGGTGGTTATGGAGGCTGAAGCTGGAGCTTGGGGTCAGCCATGGGAGCTGGAGCTTGGGGTCGTTTGGAGAAGATGGAGAGAAGAGGGGGGGCGGATGTTTTTAGGGTTTTGGGGAAAAATAAAGAATGAAAAATGGGAAGAGGGGGGGTAACTCGTTTGGGTTATGGGGCGAACTG
The DNA here is from genome assembly GCF_000393655.2 of Nicotiana sylvestris. NCBI lineage: Eukaryota > Viridiplantae > Streptophyta > Magnoliopsida > Solanales > Solanaceae > Nicotiana > Nicotiana sylvestris. Next base: position 69,142,354 of record NC_091058.1, read on the forward strand.
GGTCGGGTCGACCCGGTGGGGGTTATTTGGTTTGGGCCTGGTTGTTTTAAATTAAAAGGTGGCCCAATCTGATTTTCTTCTTCTTTTATTGCTTCTTTTTTCTTCTTTTATTTTTTCCTTAAACTAAAACTAAATTCTAAAAATCCTAAATTATCCTATAGAACTAAATTAATTTATAAAAGTGCAAATTAACTCTCAATAACAATTAACACATAATTAAATAGCAATTACGATAAAATCACACAATTTGGACATTAAATGCTAAAAATGCAACGTACTATATTTTTTATGATTTTTTTTTTGTTCTTCTAAAAACAAACTTAATTGCTCCTAATTGTAGACTTAAATCCTAAATGCAAATGCGACATATTTTTGTATTTTTTATTAATTTAACAAATAAACATGCATGGACAAATACAAATAATTATCAAAAATGCCACAAAAATTCTCAAAATTACACACAAAGGAAAATTGTTTTGTTTTGAATTTTTTGGGAGCAATTCTCTCATAAGGCAAAAATCACGTGCTTACAATGCACACTAAATAGGCACAGCTAATTGAGGATCCTGTCAATTAACTACAATATACACAAAGTTGAACAAATAAAGATTGAGACTAGCAATTTGTATTCACATAAACAAGAAGTTCATCCCCCAATAGGTTCCATCAAAACCTTAGACAAAGGATTTAGCTACTCATAACTATGGGTAAACAAACTAAAACAATATTCATCATAAAACTTGCAAGAAAAATCAAAGAAAAGAAGAAAGATGTTTTGGGTGATCTCTCACAATTGTTTTTCCTTGCCAAAATACTCTCCAAATCAATACATGCCTCTCTTGGGCGGAGTCTAGTGTTTAAAATAGGGTTTTGGTCTAAAAATCCCGTGTTTTGCACTTTAGTCCCTGAAGTTCTCCGCCTCCGCCGCTATTCTTCCACGGTCACGGTCAAACCGCGGCCAAACATGCTCTCTGATTCTCACTTTGTCTGCAGGGATCTTTTAACGCGGTTCTGCCGCGGTCGCGGTGGAACCGCGGCAGTACTCTTTCAGTTCTGACTTGAGCTGTTTCGCGTGGTTTACTTGACGGAATTTTACGATCGGCCTCTTTTTCTCCATATTTGATCCCAAAAGTACTCCATAGCCTTCTCTGGTCATATATAACCTGCAAAGCATGAAAAACACTAACAAGAGCATTTTGTTATCACTTTTATCATTCAAACTATACAAGAAGGTGGTTATTTAGGGCCTAATTATAGTTAAATTCACCTATTATCAACAACCCACACTTAAACTTTTGCTCGTCCTCGAGCAAGTTAAACCACACTTCTAGGCCTAATCGTTCGATGCATTACCCAATTTTTTTATGCCACACCCGCCATTATGAAGGAACAACCTAAGCAGTGCAACAGTCACGCCTCAAATGAAGACTCTAACACCATGACACACTCATGCTCACTCTAGTTATTCTAACAGAGGTGAAAACTCACTTTTTCTTCCTGAGTCACATGCCCTCACATCATAATTCTGAGAGAAGTTCCACACACATAAAATTCAAGCAACAAGGAACCAAAGATAGGCAGAATTCACTCACTCTCAGCAAAGAATATTCACATGCCACACAGACACACCATAAGCTTGCCCCTAGTGTAATACTCTACTAATCAAACTATTCAGTCAAAGATCAAGAGGTCTTTATTTGGTTGTAATATAGGCTAAGAGACGGGTAGGATATATTTGGATATCATGACTAGCCTCCATAAGCACTTTTAATACACACTTTCTTTTATTTCAATTTCCATGCTCAGCCCACTCGTTCTTCCACATTTTAGTTCATAGGTGACCCCCACTTTTCTTTAGGTGCAACTGTTTTTCTTTTTCTTTTTCTTTTTGTACAAATCCATTGCATCATTCGAGTATTTCTTTCCTGATTCCCCTTTTCCTTACTTCCTTACCACCCCACACCTTGACTTTTGTATGTTCTTTAGTAATTCAAGTGCTTCTAGGAGGTACAGGTTCAAACAGTCAAACTATTCAAACATAGAGATATAGGTCATTATAGGGTTATCAAAGAACAGGCTTCAGGCTCAAAGGGGTTAACTATGGCAATATATACCGGTGGATTCACAAATATACAGGCTACACAAAGAAATTCCTCAATCATCTCTAAAACCAAACAGCTTCTATTTCATTTTGCAAACACACAGGGCAAGTTCTAGGTATCACATGCAAGCACAGAACACAAGTAATAGCTCACACACACTTGGCATGTAACTCATTTCGAATCAGTTTATCAACACACTCATACGAGCGTTCAAGCAAGACAGGATGTGCAAAATTAAGGCATAGATTTACGAGTCTACAAACGAGCCTAGACGTCGCACCCTCATGTTCGTTTTTTGTTATTCTCAGGTGTGTACATCAAGGGTTGCATTCTAGCCTTCACCCATTTTGGTCCTAAAACTACAAACGAAAAATCTACCTAACTCGGTTCAAGAAAAGCCCTTGGAAAAGAACCGTGGTCAAAAGAAAAACCAAGGGAAAATTACTACACTACCTAAAAAAAAAAAGAAACTACATGGACTACTTCCCTCAAGAGTACTGTCCAAGTGGTCCGTCCTCAAGAAGAGTCCTCTACATTTTTATTTTTTTTAAATCCGACTTTGACCCTCAAGAGACCCGTCGACAAGTGTCCGTCGTTGGGCCAAGTCAGTTACTTCTAATGTAAGTACAGTCAATTATACACAACAACACCAATCAAATACTACAACATACTTCATGTCTATATACACTACAATATATTACCCGAGCAAGTCTCCCACCCCACACTTAAAAATTATGGCATGTCCCCATGTCATATCAAAAATAACGAGCAGAAGGGTAAGAAGACTTCCCTGAGCCTCAATCAGAGTCGGAGACGGTGCTGGGGTCCACATGGCAAGCTCTCCCCAAAGCACGGAACCAGGACATAAACCGGCTCTCAGACCTGGCCTGCCGCTGAAACATGGCATCCATACGCGTGTGTAGGCCCTCCACCGAGGTGCGAAGATCCACAATCTCTTCCTCTATAGTACGCAACATAGGCTGGGCGGACTGTGATCTGGATAAGCTTGCCCCAGCATGAGGGCGCCGAGATGGTCCGGCACTGTCATAGGATCTCCTGGATAGTGCCATGGGAACCGGGTCATAATCCTCATCATCGATCTGAATGGTGGTGCGTGCACTCCAGCCCACTCTGATGCCCGAAGCTTTGAAAACTGCTTTAGGGGGCAACTCTCCATCAGTAGGATTGGTGGGGACATTCTTCAGCAGGCACAATGTAGTCACCAGGGAGGGGAAGTAGAATCCTTTTGACCTCAGCGGGGACCGTATGATCATTTCATCACCAATAAGTCTTACCACATCAAAATCTTTCTTTGTGACGAAGCACCACGTCAAGAGGGCTCTTTGGAAGTTCACGTCAGTCGTGTTGCCTGAGGGCAAGAACCGGCTGCAAATGACAGTGAGCCAATACTTAGCCAAATGGGTGAATGAATTGGAGTTCAGGGTGATATGGTCACGTATCCAGATTAGTTTCCCCCTGCGCAGAGTGCATCAGTCATAACATTTCAAGTGACTCCCGGTGCGTCCTGGTAATAGTCAACGTCACCAGTAAATCGGGGCAGTCGCAACACCTGTTAAATAGTTTCAACCGAGGCATCTACCCATTTGCCCCGCACAGTCACCTCCCGCAACGTATGTGATGGGCAGTTCGCGTAGAACTCTCTTACAAGCATCTTGTTCACCGTTTCAGGTTCATCAAATAAGAATTCCATTTCCCTCCGCCGGATTTCCTCATATATCTCCTCCTTTTCTGCACGGAGGGCTGCCCTGTCAATCGAAATCTCAGGGATGAAGCTCTTTGAGGCCTTGGCATGAAAGTCGTCCTCTGCCAATTCTGATTCGAACCTTGAAGCATCATATGTAGGCTGTTGGGACGTGCCTGCCGATCTCTTTTGCTTCTTACGAGCCATATGACCTGCAAAGAATACAAGAGAACCATCAAATATATCCTACATGTGCCAGCCGGATGGTTACTCAGACTTCACCACTCGATGACACCAAATAATATCCCCCATTTATTCCATTCATACACTATGCCAAACCCCCAACTAGTGAGGTGTTCCAGGTTACAACCTCCACAATGGCCCCACAAATTTCTTACAAATTCTAGCATACAACACCCCACACTTACTCCCTCAAGTGATTCACGTTAAATATAACACCACCATTCACCAAATACAACACCACCACAACCTAGGATAGGCACAAAATGCCTCAAAATAGCACCACAAGCCCCAAATTTTTGGCCAAAAAGGGCCCTCCACCAAACTACACCGCAAAAATTATTTCTAGGCCTCCAAATCATCTAAACAACCCCCACAATCGAAGTATAAGAAAGACCCAACCATTTTAGCACCAAAAAAATCCACAAGAAGCAATTGCAACAATAAAAACAGAGAAGAAGCAAAAATTGAAAGAAAATCTACACTATTCCTACCTAGGGTTTAACTAAACTAGTTTAGACTAAATTACACTAATTAGAAGATGAAACAGAATCAAAAAGAAGAGAACACTTACTTGATGAAGGTGGGAAGGGGTGGGTAGTGGTGAAAGGAGGTGTGGAGAAGATAACAATGGCGGTTTGTGGGAGTGAGGGAGGGATTTGAGAGAGAAAGAGAAGAGAGGATTTGGGTTATATTTGGGGGGAGGGGGTGAAGGGTTAGGTGAATTAGAAAAAGGGGGGGAAATAAAAAAAATCTGCATACCTAGGCTCGACGGGGTCTGCCGCGTTCGCGGTTGAACCGCGGTAGACGAAGTTCAGAGAGGGGTTCCCACCGCGGTTCTATCGCGGTCGCGGTGGAACCGCGGTCTGGGCAGTTGTCTGATTTTTTGATTTTTTTTTGTTTCTTATATAATGTGTTACACTTACAACAATTTTGTGGGTTGCCTCCCACGCAAATCCTGATTTAACGTTGTAGCACGACGCAGGATGATCGCATTTAAGGCTCGCTCGACCTCTGTGGTTCAGTCAGGTGCAGCTCAGACACTTCCTTTTTCTCGCTCATGCCCACATATGGCTTCAATCTTTGACCATTGACTCTGAATGTACGAGAGTCATTCTCTGTGGCAATCTCAACAGCTCCTGAAGGGAAAACTTCAACTACTCGAAATGGTCCAGACCATCGTGACTTAAGTTTACCTGGGAACAGACGTAGTCTTGAGTTGTATAGCAATACCATGTCCGCAGGTTTGAAATTTCTCTCAACAATGTTCTGGTTGTGCAACCTCTTCATTCTCTCCTTGTACAATTTTGTGCTCTCAAAAGCAAGATATCTGAACTCCTCGAGCTCATGCAATTCAGTGACTCTTGACGTGCCCGCAGCTTCCATGTCTAAGTTTAGCTGTTTCAATGCCCACCACGCTTTATGTTCAAGTTTCACTGGCAGGTGGCAGGCCTTCCCAAACACCAACTTGTATGGTGACATACCAATTGGAGTTTTGAAGGCAGTTCTGTAAGCCTAGAGTGCATCATCTAGCTTCCTCGCCCAATCAGTTCTTGTGGCGTTCACAGTTTTGGTTAACACACTCTTGATTTCTCTGTTGGACACTTCAACCTGTCCACTAGTTTGTGGGTGGTAAGGGGTAGCCACCTTGTGGCGCACATCATACTTAGCGAGCAACTTTTCAAAGGCCCTGTTGCAGAAATGAGTGCCTTCATCACTGATAATTGCTCGTGGTGTCCCAAAGCGGGTGAATATGTTCTTATTTAGAAATCCCACCACCACTTTTGCATCATTGGTGGGTAACGCCGTAGCTTCCACCCATTTGGACACATAGTCTACAGCAACAATAATGTACTAATTGTCATAGGAGCTGACGAAGGGACCCATGAAGTCAATCCCCCCAGACGTCAAACACTTCCACCTCTTGAATTGGGTTCATAGGCATCTCGTGGCGTCGGGAAATGTTCCCGGTCCATTGACATTCATTGTAGCCCTTCACCCATAGGTGCACATCTTTAAACACTGTAGGCCAGAAGAATCCAGCCTCTAGCACCTTTGTCGTTGTCCTAACCCCTCCAAAGTGTCCACCATACGCTGATGCGTAACAAGCCTGCAAAACAGAAAATTTCTCTATCTCGGGGACAAATCTCCGGATCATATTATCAAGGCATATTCTAAACAGATAAGGTTCATCCCAGTAATACTGGCGGCTTTCATGAAAAAATCTTTTCCTTTGGACCGATGAAAGGTCGTGAGGAACTATACCACTGGCCAGGTAATTAGCAAAGTCTGCATACCATGGCGCTTCCTGATGAGTGGTGGCGAGCAGCTGCTCGTTTGGAAAAGTTTCCAGTATTTCCTCAACCTCAACTACATTTTCAGCTCCCTCAAGTCATGATAGATAATCAGCGACTTGATTCTCAGTGCCCTTACGGTCACGAATCTCAAGATCGAACTCTTGCATTAGCAATACCCAACGAATCAGGCGTGGCTTAGATTCTTTCTTTTTTATTAAGTACCTGAGAGCTGCATGGTCAGTATATACAATTACCATGGACCCTATCAGGTAGGATCGAAACTTGTCAAACGCAAACACTACAGCCAATATCTCCTTTTCAGTCACATTGTAGTTCAACTGGGCTCCACTCAGCGTTCTACTAGCATAGTAGATTGGGTGCATCAGTTTGTCTTTCCGCTGGCCCAGCACTGCTCCCACTGCATAGTCACTGGCATCATACATTAGTTCGAACGGTTTCTCCCAGTTGGGGGCAACAATGATAGGTGTTGTGATCAGTCTCTTTTTCAACTCCTCAAATGCTACCTTGCAATCATAAGAAAACAAAAACGGGTGATCTTTTTCTAACAACTTACAGAGGAGGGTTGGTGATTTTGGAGAAGTCTTTTATGAACCTCCGGTAAAAAAGCTTCTGATGGCTTTGACTGAAGTTGGTGGAGGAATATTTGCTATTACATCAACTTTCGCGCGATCCACCTCTATTCCCTTGCTTGACACCCGGTGCCCCAAGACTATGCCTTCTTGTACCATGAAATGGCACTTCTCCCAGTTCAGAACCAAGTTAGTCTCGATGCACCGTTTCAGCACACGTGTCAGATTTATCAGGCACTCATCAAATGAATTCCCCACCACTGAGAAGTCATCCATGAACACCTCTATTATGTCCTCAACCATGTCAGTGAATATGGCCATCATGCACCGTTGGAATGTGGCAGGTGCGTTGCATAGGCCAAATGGTATCCGTCTAAAGGCATAAATGCCATACGGGCATGTGAAGGAGGTCTTCTCTCTGTCCTACGGTGCAATGGAGATCTTATTGTACCTTGAGTACCCATCCAGAAAACAGAAGTGTGACCTCCCTGCCAATCTGTCCAACATCTGATCAATGAAGGGAAGTGGGAAGTGGTCTTTCCGGGTGGCTAGATTCAACTTTCGATAGTCCATATAAATTCTCCAACCTGTGACGGTTCTTGTTGAGATCAATTCATTGTTGTCATTTGTCACAACCGTCATGCCACCCTTTTTAGGAACACATTGCACTGGGCTCACCCAGCTGCTGTCAGAGATTGGGAAAATAATTCCCGCATCCAACCACTTTATCACCTCCTTCTTCACCACTTCCTTCATGTTGGGGTTCAGCCTCCTCTGATGTTCCCTGGAAGGTTTGTGCCCCTCTTCCAGCAGAATCTTGTGCATGCAGTAGGCGGGGCTGATCCCCCTGATGTCTGACATGGTCCACCCCATGGTAGTTTTGCACTCCTTTAGTACTTGTAAAAGTTTTTGAACCTGCACATCTAACAAACTAGATGAGATAATAACAGGTAATGTGGAGTCAGGTCCCAGAAATTCATACCTGAGGTGGGCTGACAATGGCTTTAACTCCAACTTTAGTGGTTCTTCAATGGATGGCTTAGCTGGAGGAGTTTCTCTCTTTTCTAAGTGTAAGGGCTCAAACTCTAGATTTCTCTCCCAGAACCCTCTACCTTCCAATGCCAACACCCATTCCGCCAAATCCTCACCATTCACTTCATCTAAGTTCATCAAACATGCAGCGAGGGGGTCCTCAATTGTCAACACCTCATCATCAGACTCTACAATTACATCTACGACATCAATAAGAGAGCAATTGGCGAACTCGCTTGGTCGCCTCATAGACTTCTGCACATTGAATGTTACTTCCTCATCATTGAGTCTCATTTTGAGCTCCCCCGTCTCACAGTCAATCAGAGCTCTCCCCGTGGCCAAGAGTGGTCTTCCTAAGATTATAGGAATCTCTTCATCCACTTTGCAATCCAAGATCACAAAATCTGTAGGGAACACAAATTTTCCCACCTAAATAAGCACATCATCAAGGATATTGAATGGACGTTTCACAGTCATGTCGGCCAGCTGCAACAACATGGAGGTGGGTCTAGCTCTTCCAATGCCCAACCTCTTATAGATAGCCAGGGGCATAAGATTAATGTTGGGCCCTAAATCACAGAGCGCCTTAGCAAATGCGAAATTCCTAATAGTACATGGAATTGTAAAGCTACCTAGATCAGATAGCTTTTCAGCAATAGGTCTTGTCACCACTGCGCTACAGGTCTGAGTAAGTGTAACCGTAGCCAAGTCTTGAAAATCAAATTTCCGGGACATCAAGTCCTTCATCATTTTTGCGTACCCAGGCATCTCCTTTAAAGCTTCAATCAGTGGAATATTTACCTGGATTTGTTTGAGCATTTCAAAGAACTTTTTATACTGCTCCTCCTTTTGATGCTTGGCCAGCCTCTGTGGAAAGGGTGCAGGAGGTCTCTTCTTCCCAATCACTTGGGACTTCTCTTTATCAGCTACTATTTCAACTACTGGCTCTTCAACTGGCTCAACTACTTTCTCGGTCTCCTGCTGAATGTTCTTTTCTTCCTGAGCAGGCTGGACTGTCACCTCTGTCAGTATCGTAGACTCATCCAGCTCAATGGGCACTGGAATGAGTGTCTCAGCCTGTATATTTTCTCGAGCTCTCTCTTGTTCTACATCTAGATCCCTGCCATTACGGAGACTCACCGCCATCAGCTGCTTTGGGCCTTGATCTTTTGGATTAATCTGGGTGTCAGCAGGTAATGTCCCATGAGGACGATTGTTTAGAGACATTGAAATTTGGCCCAATTGTACTTCAATATTTTTGATTGTTGTGTCATGTGCATCTACTCTTTCATTTATCTTTGCATTGGACCCAATAACCTACTGTATCATTGCTTCAAGTCTAGGGAACCCATCTTCTTGCCTTCCACCATGCTGTTGCTAAGGTGGGGGATACCCTTGCTGCTGATTGTTGTACCCCTGTGGCCTTGGATAAGGTGCCATATTGTTGAGAGGTCTCATACCTCCCATGCTTCCAGCGTTGTACTGTGGCTGAGGTGGTCTGTATGGCTGCTGAGTTTGCTGACCCCAGTTCTGATTGCCCTGTCTCTGGCCTCCATAGTTTGACACATAGTTCATGTCTTCAGGGTGCTGATGATGATGATCATGTTCTGCATTCCAAGGATTACCAACTGGCTGACTAATGCAAGATGTGCACAAGCCGCCATTGGTAGTATCTACAATGTGCACTTGCTATTTCTGCCCTGATTCCTCCACCTTTTTGGTGAGCATGCTCATCTGTGTCAAGAGGGTCGCCACATTTTCAGCCATGGAATTTGATGGGTCAAAAGGCACTGAGTGCACCACTGGAGTGATAGGTGCATTCCTTGTCATCCACCCCGAATTCTGAGCCATTTTGTCAAGCAGACTCTGACCTTCTCTCCAAGTTTTGCTTTAAATGCCCCACCAGCTGAGGCATCTACAATGTTCTTCATGCTATCTGACAGTCCCATGTAAAACCGTTGTCCCAACATCTGATCTGGAATACCATAGTGTGGACATATAACCAACATTCCTTTAAAGCGGCTCCATGTCTCATGCAGTGTCTCCATTGGTTTCTGTTTAAAACTCACGATCTCATCAATTTGTTGAGCTGTTTTATTGGGCGGGTGGAACTTGATATGAAATTGCTTGACTAACTCATCCCAAGTTTCTATAGAGTTTATGGGGAGTGAGTTTAGCCAGACCTGAGCAGCCCCTGTCACCGAGAATGGAAATAATAACAGCCTGATTGCTTCCGGAGTTACGTTGGGTTGCCTTTAAGTTTTGCAAATCGACAGGAAGTTCTTCAAGTGTTGTTGAGGATCTTCGGCTCGTGTCCCAGAAAATAGTCCCTTGTTTTGCAGCAAGTGCAGCATGTTGTTCCTGATCTGGAACGATTCAGCTTGTATCGCGGGCACAACAATGGCAGTGGCCAGATTGTCAGCTGTGGGTTGTGCCCAGTCATATAGTGCAGCCTCAGGCACAGGAGGTGCCATATCTCTAACGTTTCTGTTGACGTTGTCTACGTTACCCATGTCAATTTCGAGTTTGTGTGTTTGATGAGGTTGTTGTAGTCTTTTGTTGGCACGGTTAAATATCCGGAATGTTTTCTCGGGGTGTGAGAGTCCTTCAAGTAGTTCTCTAGTCCTCGTAGAGTTTCTAGGCATACACCTGTGCAACTACGTCAACAACCGTCAAAAAATTTCAAACAAAAATTTGGTGTAGAGAAAACTGACTACACTAAGAATTTTTGTATTTCTATCAATGGTAATTGATAATTTTGTTAACTTCTCCGGCAACGGCGTCAAAATTTGATCACGCCCAACTATGCCTTATAAAAAGGACCCTGCGGACGTTGCAAATATAACCTGAGTATTCTGCCCAGAGTCAAATCCACAGAGAGTTAACCTATCAATCACTATCTTTAGACCCACTAAACTCTTGAGAACCAATTTCCCCAAACGTTTGAATCACAGTTGATGGTGTCTTTAATAACTAAAATTGCAAGTAAATAAACAGCTGTAAACTAAGGATGCTAAGGTTGTAAATAATAATGAGAAAACGCTAAGGTAATGACTTCCCCTATTGATGGAATCCCTTCTGTTTATGCTTCATACAAATTGACCAACACCTCTCTATCAATCATGAACGCTCATCTTACCGTAAATCTCTCCCGAGTAATCACAGTAATATACTCAGTGCACTCTCCCGAGATACACTAGCTAGCTCCAATTAACACGGTTCACTTTAGATTGCACTCAAGGCTTCGTTATCCTTAATCCCGCCTTTAAACCCGCAGTTATAGATCCCTCTTATACTTTGGGGTGGTGTTGTTCAACAGTAACCTAAATATGCACTCTCTCCCGAGTTATGCACACTAAATAGGCACAGCTAATTGAGGATCCTGTCAATTAACTACAACATGCACAAAGTTGAACAAATAAAGATTGAGACTAGCAATTTGTATTCACATAAACAAGAAGTTCATCCCCCAATAGGTTCCATCAAAACCTTAGACAAAGGATTTAGCTACTCATAACTATGGGTAAACAAACTAAAACAATATTCATCATAAAACTTGCAAGAAAAATCAAAGAAAAGAAGAAAGATGTTTTGGGTGATCTCTCACAATTGTTTTTCCTTGCCAAAATACTCTCCAAATCAATACATGCCTCTTTTGGGCGGAGTCTAGTGTTTAAAATAGGGTTTTGGGCTAAAAATCCCGTATTTTGCACTTTAGTCCCTGAAGTTCTCCGCCTCCGCCGCGATTCTGCCACGGTCGCGGTCAAACCGCGGCCAAACATGCTCTCTGATTCTCACTTTGTCTGTAGGGATCTTCTACCGCCGTCGCGATGGAACCGCGACAGTACTCTTTCAGTTCTGACTTGAGCTGTTTCGCGTGGTTTACTTGACGGAATTTTACGATCGGCCTCTTTTTCTCCATATTTGATCCCAAAAGTACTCCATAGCCTTCTCTGGTCATATATATAACCTGCAAAGCATGAAAAACACTAATAAGAGCATTTTGTTATCACTTTTATCATCCAAACTATATAAGAAGGTGGTTATTTAGGGCCTAATTATAGTTAAATTCACCTATTATCAATACCTCTAGTTAAAATACATAGGTGAATATATATTTTTTGGCGATCATCCTTTGATGTTTATGAATTTAAAGTATATCCGATCGAGGCCTGTAAAAGGATTCCATTGGAGATGATGTCTCAAGTGAAGAAAAAGAAGCTCATAATTTACTTGTATACACGATGAAACAACTGGATTAAAAACGTTTTAAGAAAAAGCTTAACGAAAAAACATACTAAATAAAAATAACATAGTGTGTGTATGTACCTTCTCATAAAACACCAATTTAGATCGTTGGCCCTTCTTATTTGTGTACCAACATTTCATAGGTTAGCACGATTATCACCTTACTTGTTAAATATTAATCTCGGCATTTTTCTTAAGATAATGATTGAAAAAGAAATAGTGAGATATATTTTGTTAACGTCTCTTTTAATGTAACAAACGTCTACCCCACAGGACTGTGCTCCCTTCCTAATGTTCATCATCTAACTTTTTCCTATAATCACTTGTTGGTAACAGCTGCCACACCTCACCTAACTTAAACGACTCAGATTTTTCACCAGTAATAAGATAATTGTCCTATGTGAAGTGTGAGGGATACAATTTAGCAACAAATTGCAATTACAAAAACTTTGGAGAAGGACATTTTTGATCATTTTTAGTCTTTTAATCGGGAATTAGTCACCCTGAATTGTTATCCCATTCTCAGAGTGATAAAAATAACGCTACAATTTTAGCATAAATAACTCTAGGATTAGTATCTCGAATTCAAAAATGTAACCAAATACGAAGCAAAATAAGTTTGCATTTCATTTTGGGATTGTTATCCTTTTTAGGTCACGTTTTAACTTGTACCCGCTTTGTAAAAAAAAATTGCAAGCGTACTCACTTTTCCGCGTAACTTTAGCATACGGGGCTGAAGTAGCAAAGACAATCACACAAAACTTCAGCATTCTAGTAGACGGGCCTGAAGTAGCAAAGGTAATACACTGAAGTTTTTTTGTCCTAGATAAGATGCTGAAGTTATTTAGTTCATTTGCAAAAACTTCAGCACTAAAATAGCTGAAGTTTTTTTTTGTCCTGGATTCATTAGTTTTGTTATAAAACTTTTTCAAAAACTTCAGTAGAAGATGTTGAAGTTATTTAGATCATTTGTAAAAACTTCAGCATTAAAATAGCTGAAGTTTTTTTTGTCCTAGATAAGCTTTTTCAAAAACTTCAGCAGAAGATGCTGAAGTTATTTAGTTCATTTGTAAAAACTTCAGCACTATATAAACTGAAGTTTTTTTTGTCCTGGATTCATTAGTTTTGTCATAACGTTTTTTCAAAAACTTCAGTAGAAGATGCTGAAGTTATTTAGTTCATTTGTAAAAACTTCACCACTATATACGCTGAAGTTTTTGAAAAAGCTTTCTAACATACTAGATAAATAATCACTTGATTCTTTCATAGTATTTTACTACTATAAAATAATCAGATTGCCAACAATATCTAAATCATAAATTTTGGAAACAAAAAACGTGAAAACAACAGAATTACGTGGAAATATTCACGAATTATTATCTACTAACTTACGTAATTATTTATAATTTATTTTTAAATAACCTGATAAACATACTTATGGCAATCATCCCATGAACTGAAGTTTCATAGCAGCACCGATAACAGCAGAAGAAAGAAGAAGAAGAAGAAAACGGAGGAGGAAAAAGAGGAGGAGAAAAGGGGCTAAAATTGTTTAAAAAGTGAATATAAGTTAAAACTTTTAAAGAAATAGGTATAAGTTAAATGGGGGCGACCAAATAAGACGCCCATTTGGTCGCCCCGTGCAATTTTTACACCCTTAACTAAGAAAAAGAGAATGAGAGTATTTATTGGGCTGACCTATCTTTACATGGGCCGGCCCAAGGGAAGATCCAACATCTAAATCATCTTTCCCAAGTCCCCAACTCCCAACTGAAATCAACGCGAGTCAAACCCAGCCGAGTCCCCAAACTCGGTCCAAGAACTCCCCGTCTCTTCCCAAGATCTCATCAACGAACCAGAAAATCAGCTCCGATAGCAATTTCCGTAGTTCTTCACCGTTATCAACCACTGTGCATTCCCGCGGCATCAAAATCAAAGTATCACAAAAACCAATGGAAGAGTATCCAGAAGAACTACGAACTCCGCCGGTGGCATTAGTATCTCTGGTAGGTTGTCCAGAGCTTCACGCGACAATCACTTCTCACCTTCACTCCGAACAGCCTCCTATAAATGCTCTCGCATTGCCCGATTTCTCGAAGATCTCGATTATCGCTAAGCCTTCAAAGGATACTTCTGCTCCGCCTCAACCTGTCACCGGAATCCTAAAGAGAGATTGGCTTCTCAAACATCGGACTAGGGTTCCGGCAGTTGTTGCCGCTCTCTTTAGGTCCGATCACGTCTCCGGTGATCCTGCTCAGTGGCTTCAGGTCTGCACCGATCTCGAAAACCTCAAGTAGGCTTCTTTTGTCCTTTTTGCAATTGCTTCTCTCAAGTTTATGGATGTATGATTCATTAAATGAGTTTCTTAAGGTTATGTGCTAAATGAACAGAGCTGTATTACGAGGAAGAAACGTTAAATTGGTCGTCGTGGTTGTTGCTCCATCAAATTCTAAGGGTGAGTCTTTAACACTTTGCTCTGTCTATTTGCTTTATGGCTTTCTTGCATGAATGGACTACGTACCATCTAATTCTCAGCTCATAAGTTTTCATATGGAAGAGTTTAAAGAAGAACAGGGAAATAACACTTGTTCTCCTTTTAAAAAAAAAGATTTCGACACTCGCTCTACTTATGGTTTGACCTCTCGAGCTTCATCACATTCAGTGGCACTCAATCCTAATAATTGGGAATTTCCATGTTATGGGTTGTAATTCTTTTTTCCTCTCCATTGGTGCTTGAGTCAGAGAGATCACTGAAATTTGGGTAAAGAACAAGTAGAATGATTAAACTATACCTAAGTTGGCTGCAATTTCTTGCTTGGTGGAGACGGATTTATCTAAGACATCTTTCTTCTGTTCTTCTTCCTTTCCCCGCAAATGTAGGGATTTAACCCACTTGTGATGCTTCTTTGAGACAGATGATCTAAGTGAAGACCGTATGATTGCTCTCAGAAAGCGTGCAGAACTGGACTCTAAGTATCTTATCATCTTTGTTTCAAGTGAATCAGAGCTCAAACAATCCTTGATCAGGCATGGAATTCTTTCGTCATGCTATATCTAAATTTGATTTAAAGAATCTGGTGGTGTTTGTAATTTGAGATACCTATTGCAGGTTGGGAAGCACATTCTCAGAATTGGCTAACTCTTATTACAAGGATGAAGGAAGAAGAATTAAAGCACGTATTGAAAAGAAAAACTTTCACTCTACCGAGCTGAATATTCGATGTTGTTTCAAAGTAAGGGTTCTCTTTGACGTTTAGTAGTGCTTAATGTGTTGTCCTTGTAGTATGATTTCCGCCTTACCTAAACTTGTTGGTACGATGCAGTATTTCATTATTCTTTTATTCCTCAAAAAAGAAAAAGATGAGAGTATTTCATTATCATTTCTCATGTTATTATTGAGAAGCTACCTTCTGTGCCTTTATTGTGTTGTCTTCATTATTCATCTGGATTTTGCTTCTGTCATGATTATGCTCTGCTTAACATTGTGACAGGCTGCTGTATATGCAGAATTCTGTAGAGATTGGGTTGAAGCATTAAGGCTATATGAGGACGCCTATCATGCAGTGCGAGAGGTATATTTATGTTCGTCTGCTTGTGCTGTAGAATTTCAAGCCATTTCTTTATAAATTCTTACTGCATTTTAGACCACTTTCAAAGGTACATTTGCATTACGAAGAAATGAATTATAAAGAACTTTAAAGTGCAGAGTGTTAGCTTCTTTTGGCTCTTTCTTTTCTTTGTTTAAGAAGATGACTTTAGTATAGTCAAGTTTACAAATGGCTATAGATGGAAGATAAAAAAAATGATGGCGCTTCCAATACCCCTCTATTCAGTGGCCTGCAATGATGTGGTTTCATTAGAGTGGGTTCTAATAATGTTGAAGAGATCTATGTTGCTCGGACTCTGCGAAAATGTCTCCGGGTGCGTGTCGGGTCCTCCAAAAGTTTGTATTTTTGGAGGATCCGATACGGGTGTGGCAGCATTTTGGAGAGTCCGCGCAACATAGTTTCAAGAGATTCATCTTGGTGAAAATTAATTGAAAGCTTATTTCAGTTTCTTTCTCATCCGTGTGTTAATATATATCTGGTTGAAGTTTTAAAATGTACAGTTATCCTTGTCCACCAGTAACTAGCTGCTATAGGTAGTTAGAGCTTTGCTTTCATGTTTCATTAGAACCAACTTTATTGCTTGATTGTGGTTCCTTTATTTCTTTGTATGTCTGGCTATCTTTAAGGATCCAAAGGAACCATCTTATCCAAATAAAATCCAAAGCACCTACCAAGAGCAGTATATTGCTTGACCACAAACTTGTGTTATAGGAAATGACCTTTCATCCATGTAGTGGAAATAGCTGACTGTAATAGATCAGTGTGTTTCCTTTCTCTTGCTTCATTATAGTTGCCCGGGTATCTTCTTTTAAGTGTAGTTGCATAACAGCGTGGATGAATTGTAAATACCAGTTTCAACTTCTATGTGAACAAGACTTTGCTATTGCTCATGACAGTGATAGTACCTTTAATAGGAAAAAACTTAGCAGCTTGCCTGAGTTGCAGCAGATTAATTATTGTTAAGCCTTAAACTGCTGTATCTGTTTACTTTTTGCATTATTTGCATCTTTTAATTCATATAAATAGATATCTATAAATGATACAGATGGTTGCAACATCAACCAGATTGCCTCCTATTCAAAGGCTGATTGAGATCAAAAGTGTGGCAGACCAGTTGCATTTCAAGATTTGTATGTTGTTGCTGCATGGTGGAAAACTCGTAGAAGCAATTGCCTGGTTCCGCCAGCACTATGCTTCTTACAGGAAGCTTGTTGGAGCACCAGAAGTTATTTTCCTTCACTGGGAATGGTTAAGTCGGCAATTTCTAGTGTTTGCTGAATTACTGGAGACGAGCTCTGTCACTGCTCAGCATGTATCCCCTTTGGGTTCAGATGCTACTGATAGAGCAACTGAGTGGGAATTTCATTCAGCTTATTACTTCCAGGTTGGAAAGCGTTCTCTCTCAAGCTATTCATTCATTGTGGTGCACTTGTTGATTAGTGAACCAAATGATCAATCAACTATGCCTCCATCGAACTAGTTGGGGTAGGCTATATGAATCTCGTGTTTCTATTCCGCTCTTTTCAGACCCTTTTCATAGCGGGTCTTCAAAACTAGTGGTCTTCTCAATCTCCCACTTATCCTTACACAGAGATACAATTCTCAATCAGAACAAAAAGACTCATCGAAAACAAGGGATCTAATATAAGTGTAACCACAAGACTTAATCCCAAGTATTGTCTATGAATTCTTTACTTTCATCGTATATGTAACCTCATATAACCACAAGGCTATATGAATCTTGTGTTTCTATTCCGCTCTTTTCAGACCCTTTTCATAGCGGGTCTTCAAAACTAGTGGTCTTCTCAATCTCCCACATATCCTTACACAGAGATACAATTCTCTATCAGAACGAAAAGACTCATCGAAAATAAGGGATCTAATATAAGTGTAACCACAAGACTTAATCCCAAGTGTCGTCTATGAATCTTGACTTTCATTGTGTATTTCTATGTTGCGCGGACTCTCCAAAATGTAGCCGCACCCGTGTCGGATCCTTCAAAAATGCACTACTTTTGGAGGATCCGACACGTATCCGGCCACATTTTCGGAGAGTCCGAGCAACATAGGTGTATTTTAACTAAGTTTACATTGATCTGTGAGATTAAGTGTTTTGAGACAATAACAATTGCTTCTTAAAAAAAAGGAGTCTTTTGATACAGCTCCCTCCATGTGATTTTGGGTCTATCTCGTCTCCTTTTGTCACCTTTCTTTATCATAATGTCACACACCTACCGAGCGGTGCATATGGAGATAGGATTCGCTACCTTGAAGATTACTTTTCCTTTTGGTCAAAACGACATTTTTGTTGGAATGTCAATCAATAGAGTAAGTAGGAAAGAGCGGATGAGAACAGATTAACCTTTAGCTTTTAAATTTAACATTAGGCTCTCAATTCACAACTATGTAAGAGGGAAGATGAAAATAACCTTAAGCTACTTTCCAATCATCCCAGATACCTTTCTTGGTGATCATCTTTCCAGAGAGATTCCCATCATATAGACACTTGTTACAAGACGTCTCGAGTCCTTATCTTTCCAGGAAGAATTTTTAAGTAATTAAGGTAATGAAAGTAGAGATAGCAATTCTTCTCACCAACCCATTAGAGGGAATGATTAGAAGCCATCAGGATATCGTCCTTCATTAAATACCCAATTAGAAGAAACATAAAAATATTCCCCATTTTTCAATACTAGTTATTTTTTTCATGAAGTAGCTTTTGTTTACTAATGATCAAGTGGTCATCCTTGAACTAAATTCCATCTTCTGTAGTGTGTTTCCTCTTGGCTCTAGTTAAACTCTGGATTTCTTTATCCTGTGTTTTTGGGCCAGTTACGACTCTATGTTTTTGTGTATGTCGTATCTATTTAACCAACTCTTTTCCCCAACTGCTACCTTTTGATATTTGCTGTAACGATAACGATAACCTCTCTAACCCCTAAGCCACATTACTAGTGATTTTTGTCTTCAGCAAATAGTTTAATTTCATTCCTTTTTGTTTAGGGGCTTAATTTCCTCTGCTTTTGACGAGAGTATAAAAAATTGATGATTCTGTTATATTCTGTCAATTTATCTATTTAATGTGATGCTTTCTTTGACACGACTCTGGTCTAACTACTGACACAAACAACTTACTGGGTTTCCTACTTTATTCAACAAAAACCTTAAGCCCTAATTCTGGGTAGTGGAGAAGCGAGAGCACTGCAACCTGTCAAACTATCATTTTATATGCAGATAGATAATGATTACATCCTTAATCCATTTTGTCGTCTAGTTTTATCTACAACTTCTTTGTAGCTCATAACGTGATTCCCCCAGAATATCCTCTGCCCACTGCATTTTAATCATCTTCTTGAAGCGCTTCTCCTTTGCAGAAAAGTTTTCAAATCTTGAAGTTCTCCCTTTAGTTAACTCCTCCACTGTCAAGTGTCAAATGCTAATGGAACACAAATGCCATTTGTAGGAGTGGCAAACGGGTGGGTCGGGTCGGATATGATTCGGGTCGAAATGGGTAATGAAAAAAACGGATAAATTATCCGACCCAACCCATATTTAATACGGATAAAAAAACGGGTTAACCAGCGGATAATATGAGTAACCATATTTTCCATGACTTCTTGCATATGATCACTTTTGAGAGAATTCGTAGTCTCTCTAACTTGATGAACCCCCGATTTGAGGCTTTACAAATGTAAAAATTAGACTCATTGGTTATCCATTAGTTACCCATTGGTTATCCATTTTCTAAATGGATAATATGGTTCTTATCCATATCTGACCCGTTTTTAAAAAGTTCATTATCCCATTTTTTAATGGATAATATGGGTGGTTAACTATTTTCTTTTAACCATTTTGCCACCCCTAGCCATTTGCCAGGCATTACTCTGAGTATCAGGCAGGAGTCGTCCTAATTTGAGAAACTAGGACCAAACAGTATGGAACTTCCTTTCCACTATGCCATGCTGCTTTTCCCCATATCAGATGCAGGTTCCGCCAGTTTCTTGTTAGAATGGTGTCATTGTTGGACAAAAGTTGACTTAATAAAGTTGAATATTTTCAATTTCTAATGACAATAACCTCCTAGTTTCTTGGTTTTATCTATCTTGCTCCCTCACTAAGATGACGATGAATGGGGAGATGGGATCCATCGACTTTAGGCCTCAAGGAGCAGTTTTGGCAGGCTTTCACTAAATAAGCTGGCAGCAACCATGTTTCAACCTTTAAATGTTGCTTGTATAAAGCCCCATCAGTGGCAGAACTAACTTCTTTTATATCTTTGTATATATTACTTTACCTGGTTTATTACTATAGGCCAAGAACCATACCACTCTATTCATATGCTTGTTTATCTACTTTACTTAAAACAGCTAGCAGCTCATTACTTGAAGGAAAAGAGTTCCTCTCTCGAACTTGCACTATCTATGTCTGAGACTGCTGCTGAGACTGATGGGAATGCTGAATCTGTGATAGCTGCTGCTTATGTTGGTCAGTTTGCAAAACTACTGGAGCTTGGAGACACATTTGTTATGCAATCGTGAGTGTGGTGATTTTCTTGTAGTAACTTAGTTCAGGAATTTTTGTTGTCTCACTCCTCCAATTTAATTATTTTCCTGCTGTTCTCTCCATATACTTTTGCAGTCTTAGTGATGAAGACTATGCCCATTATGCTCTGGCTGAAGGAAAGAGATTCCGGGACTCCTATGAAATTATTGCTCTCCTAAAAAAATCTTTTGAGGCATACAACAATGATAAAGCCTCTCGGATGGCTGCCTACTGTGGCTTCCAAATGGCTAGAGAATATTTTGAAATAGGTGAAAATAGTAATGCAAAAGAGGTTTTTGAGAATGTTGCTAGTCTTTATCGACAGGAGGGCTGGGTTACTTTGTTATGGAATGTCTTGGGTTACCTTAGAGACTGCTCAAAGAAAACTGCTTCTGTGAAAGATTTCACAGAGTACTCTCTTGAAATGGCTGCTCTGCCGGCACCTACTAATGCAGCTGGGCAAAGAGACTGTGGACCAGCTGGGCCTGCTAGTCTTGCTCAAAGAGAAATAATACACAAGGAAGTGTTTTCAGTTATCAGAGGAGAATCAGAAAGTGCAGCTACTGAAGAAGACAGTAACCTCAAAGTAACAGCTGATAATCCCCTTTATCTTGAGATTGATCTTGTCAGTCCCCTCAGAGCAGTACTTCTTGCTTCAGTTGCTTTTCATGAACAAGTAGTTAAGCCTGGTGCAGAAACAGTGATTACCCTATCCCTTCTATCTCAATTACCTCTCAATGTTGAGATTGATCAATTAGAAATCCAATTTAATCAGTCGGAGTGTAACTTTGTCATTGTAAATGCTCAAAGATCCCATTTAGCTGCAATATCCTGTTTACAACCTGGTCGTCGGGTGGAGACAGCTTCCACCCTGGAACTTCGCACAAACAAATGGCTGCGGCTCACATATGACGTGAAACCTGGTAAGCTGGCTACTTACTCTTTTCACTTGTTGCAACTCCAAGCTTGAACTATTTCAGGTTTGATTGGAGAACACATCAAACTGAATATATTCAGCTGATCCCATTGAAAGAATATCCGCCCGAATAATTAACTAACTAAGCATCTATCTTGTGGAACATCCTTTATCTTACTTTCACAGTGACTAGAAGTACGTGCTTAGGTTGAGGTAGCATGCTCCTCATCTTCTTGTCCCAGAATTAATTGGCAGCTTCCAAGCCAATCTAGCTTTGCTTTCCCTGCACGGCATGATTGTAGCTTGTAGATGCTTTACGAACTGAAATAAATTGGGGAATGTAACTTTCAAGAGAGAATTACCTCACTATTTGTCACCCCAAAAGCTAACGCACCCTCCATTTTCCACTTTAAAGGAGGTCTTAGAGCTGAACTCTACCCATCATTTGCTTATGCTTTGCCAAAGACTAACTCCATACTGAGATGAGTAAGGTTTTGTTCACCAATGAACTTCTTGTCCATATTTAGCTTTTATGACCAATCTCTAGTCCATATTTAGCTTTTATGACCAATCTCTAGAACGCTGCATCACTGTTGGAATTTTTTTTTAAGTAAGAAGATTCAAAAATGAAATAATACTCTTGCTCATATTTTCTAGAAGCCCTGAAATAGCCTCATAGTTAAGCAAGATAAGATTCAAATAAAGCACTTCTGACTTTTCTGCACCAAAGAAAATTAGAGACTTAATTGTCGGCAGCTTATACCAAATGTGACACTATTACATTATCTCCAGCTCTTTTGCACACTGAAAACCTTAATCCACAGCCAGTCTACTGCTTTATCCAGCTGCTTGCTTACTCCTTTCATTCCCAATATAACCAAGAATGGAGAGCAGGGATCTCCTTGTCTAAGACCCTCTGAGGCGAGAAAAGTCCAGCTGGACCACCATTGATCAAAACTGAATATTTCACTGAGGAGGGGCTGAATTTTATCCATTTTATATATAATACTCTGCTATCCATCCCAGTTTTTAATTAACATATATTATTGTATTGCACCTAAAAGTGAGATAACATTTGAATGATGTAGAGCAAAGTGGAAAGCTGGAATGCATATATGTGACTGCTAGATGGGGCCAACATTTTACAATATGTTGCCGAGCTGAAAGTCCTGCCTCCATGAATGACTTACCTCTCTGGAAGTTTGAAGACATAGTGCAAACTATACCAATGAAGGATCCTGGTCTGGCTTTCTCTGGTCAGAAGGCCGTCCAAGTTGAAGAACCAGACCCACAAGTGGATCTAAAGTTGGATTCTTCTGGCCCGGCATTGGTCGGAGAGAGCTTTACTGTTCCTGTGATTATCACCTCAAAGGGCCACAATGTCCACTCTGGTGAGCTGAAAATTAACCTTGTTGATACAAGAGGTGGTGGCTTACTTAGTCCAAGGGAGGCAGAATCTTTTTCAACAGATAATCTCCATGTAGAGCTTGTTGGAGTATCTGGACGAGAATCTGAAGATCTCGCTAATTCAGATAACATTCGAAAAATCCAGCCTTCTTTTGGATTGATTTCTGTCCCATTTTTGAATGAGGGGGACTCCTGGTCCTGCAAATTAGAAATTAGATGGAATCGCCCTAAACCTATCATGCTTTACGTGTCACTGGGATACTTTCCTCAAAGTCCGGAAGTTAGCTCACAGAGAGCTCATGTGCACAAAAGCTTGCAAATTGAAGGTAAGACTGCTGTTGTAATGAGCCATCGCTTTATGTTGCCATTTCGAAGAGAACCACTTATGCTGTCAAAGACGAAGCCAGCTTCTGATTCTGACCAAACACCATCTCTGCCTTTGAAGGAAACAAGTATACTAGTTGTTAGTGCTAAGAATTGCACAGAAGTACCTTTGCGCTTGTTGTCAATGTCTGTTGATGCAGTTGACGCTAGCACCTGTGATGTGAAAAGTAAGAGTGAGGACCCAGTAGAACCTGTGCTGCTTGTGGCAGGAGAAGAGTTTAAACAGGTTTTTGCTGTCACTCCTGAGGTTAATCTTCCTAAACTAAACATGGGTATTGTGTGTTTGAGATGGAGAAGGGATCATGGAGATGGAGAAACATCAGGTTCTTGTAGCACAGCATCTGCAGTTCTAACAAAACACAGTCTTCCTGATGTAAATGTAGAGCAACCTCCATTGATCGTGAGTTTAGATTGTCCTCCTCATGCTATTCTTGGAAATCCATTTACATACTCCATTAAAGTTACCAACAGAACACAGTTTCTTCAGGAGGTCAAATATTCGTTGGCAGATTCACAGAGTTTTGTTTTATCAGGGCCTCATAATGATACAACTTCTATTTTGCCAAAGTCTGAGCACATAGTTAGTTACAAGCTTGTACCACTTGCCTCAGGTTTTCAGCAGCTTCCTAAAATTACATTGACCTCGGTACGATATTCAGCTGGCTTTCAACCTTCAGTTGCAGCTTCTACGGTGTTTGTATTCCCATCTGAGCCTCATTTTGGGTTGAAGGATATTGAAAAGATGAGAGTGGAATCTGTTGCAGCCGAATAGGCTTCCACACTTTCTTTGTTTATTCTGCAAGTTTGTGTTCGAGGGTGATTAGCCAAAGTGTATTGATAAGAAATCATGCGTGTGGAATGTGGATTATCAAGGGCGGTTCCACCCCTAGGCCATTAAAGTTCTTGCTTTAGCCCCCTAAGATTTTTTCTATTTGATATAAAATATGTAATTCAAATAATTATTACATTCTTATTAATATTTGAGTAACTAGTTGTTGTCAGTTTGTTACCAATCATGAATCGCTTACTTTTTACTATTTTTTAGGAATTTGGTTGAGGTAAGTAATTATAGATGAAAGTGATGGATAATTAAAATTTAAGTCACTTCATGCTTCTTTTCTCTTATTCGCTAGAACTTGAATCACATACTTTTTAAAAGTTTGTTCTTTCAATAGACTCTTTTCAAGCTAATCAGATTGCAACACACTCAAGAATAGAATTGGAAGTGCCAAGAGATATTGTGGAAATTGGAATATGAAATTAATTTGTTTTATATACTCAAGTAGATAAAGACTTAGTTATTTTTCAAAACGAACTGGCAACATCATGTTAACAAACAAATTCCTTGTAACTTGTAAGGAGTCATTTCTAACAATCACTGGCAACATCTCGCATAATGAGAGCTAATTTATTCTAATTTTGACATTTTTTATATTACGTAGGTGGTGCATTATACAAGAAGGAGATACACGTTAATGTAATGGTATAGTCACAACAAATGGATTTTATATTTATACTAAATAAGGTACAAAACTAACTATCGCTAATGTGTTGAATTAGAAGTAGCACAGGAAGGAAAATACTACAAGTCCTGTAATGCTACGGATAGAGGTGGCAAAATGGTTAAAAGAATACAGTTAGTCACCCATATTATCCATTAAAAAATGGGTTGGATAATGAATTTTTTAAAAACGAATCAAATATGGATAAGAACCATAATATCCGTTTAAAAAATGGATAACCAATGGATATCCAATTGGTCTAACTTTTACATTTGTAAAGCTTCAAATTAGGGGTTCCTCAAGTTAGGGCGACTAAGAATTTTACCAAAAGTGATCATATGCAATAAGTCGTGAGTAATATGGTTACCCATATTATCTGCCGGTTAACCCTTTTTATTCTTATTAAAAAAAATGGGTCGGGTCGGATAATTGATCCACTTTTCATTACCCGGTTTTTATGCGAACCATATCCGACCCGACCTGCCCGTTTGTCACTCCTAGCTATGCACAATGTTCTCTAGTTTAATATAAATATATTCCATATTGTCAAAATATTATATATATATATATATATATATATATATGGAACTAGGTAAAGCCAGATCAAAGAATCAAAATCATGAATTGTTTAAATTCTTAGATATCTCACATTATTATAATAGCATTGAGTGTAACAAAAATACATATTCCATTATAAGACGATCTCTCAAAAAAAATTACTCGTGACAGTTGTATGTATTAATTTAGTAAATTTAATTCTAAGAGAATATAGCGCACAATCAAAATTGTACAGTTAGATCATATCGACGCACAGTGTATGTGTGATTGCAATTTGTGTTATTGATGCTAGACACATTACATATATATGGTTATACACTACTAAAAATTATGTCCATGACATGAACAATTATTTTCTCAATTTGCTAGTCACTTTTATTTGTTAACCATGCTCAATTAGCGCGGAAGTTGCACGTGCTGTTAAATAAAAGTATAGGAAAACATAAAATTTAACACATCTTCAAATATCAGACTAAAGCACTTCAACTCTTTTTTTATGGTTAAATAATATATTATATGTAATAAGACAATAAAAGAAGAATAATAATATTGGAGAGAAAGAAGAAAATTCTTATTGAATTTTGGGATGATTTACAATGGGGTAAGACCTCTCTATTTATAAGGGGAAAATGACTTAGCCACAAAGTAAAACTCTCTACAAGATAGACATTCACTCTAAATAGAATTCTATTCATAACACTCCCCCTAAATGTCTACTCAATAAGTAATGTGCCTCGTTAAAATCTTAACTAAAATAAAACTCAATGGGAAAAAATTCTAGAAAAGGAAAAAGAGTGCACATATCTAACAATACG
Source organism: Nicotiana sylvestris (assembly GCF_000393655.2). Classification (NCBI taxonomy): domain Eukaryota; kingdom Viridiplantae; phylum Streptophyta; class Magnoliopsida; order Solanales; family Solanaceae; genus Nicotiana; species Nicotiana sylvestris. The sequence goes on from NC_091058.1 coordinate 69,168,297, forward strand.
CATTTTGGTTGCCTCGTTAAAAACCTTGCGAGGAAAACCTAGTGGAACAAAACCTTCTAAGGAAAAAAGAGTGCAACTCGCATTAACTCCCCCTGATGAAAGCATCAATTCACATCATTGAGCCTTCGCATCCCGATCTTGTATGCTAGCTTCTTGAAGGTTAACGTTGGTAGAGATTTTGTGAACAAATCAGCCATATTATCACTTGAACGAATCTGTTGCACATTGATATCACCATTCGTTTGAAGATCATGTGTGAAAAATAACTTTGGTGAAATGTGCTTTGTTCTATCTCCTTTTATGAATCCTCCCTTCAATTGGGCTATGCATGTTGCATTATCTTCATACAAAATCGTGGGTAGTTTGTCGCATTTCAAACCACATTTGTCTCGAATAAGATGTATTATAGACCTCAAGCACACACATTCTCGACTTGCTTCATGAATAACAATTATCTCAGCATGATTAGATGAAGTAGTCACAATTGATTGCTTAGTCGATCGCCAAGATATGACAGTGCCTCCACTGGTAAACACATAACCTGTTTGAGATCGAGCCTTGTGTGGGTCAGATAAATACTCAGCATCAGCATAACCAATAAGATCGGGACTGCAACTATTACCATAAAATAAGCCCATATCAATAGTCCCTTTTAGACACCGTAATATGTGTTTGATTCCATTCCAATGCCTCCTTGTAGGAGCAGAGCTATATTTTGCTAAGACATTAACTGCAAAAATTATGTCAGGCCTTGTAGTATTAGCATGATACATCAGTGCACCAATTGCACTAAGATATAGTACTTCAGGACCAAGTAGCTCTTCATTCGCTTCTTGAGGTCGGAATGGATCCTTATTCACATCAAGTGATCGAACAACTATCAGAGTACTTAATGGATGTGCTTCATCCATGTAAAACCGTTTCAATACCTTTTCTATGTAGGTAGATTGATGAACAAAAATTTCGTTTTCCAAATGTTCAATTTGCAAACCAAGATATAATTTTGTCTTTCTGAGATCTTTCATCTCAAATTCCTTCTTTAAGTAATCAATTGCCTTTTGGAGTTCTATAGGAGTTCCAATAAGGTTTATGTCATCAACATATACGGCAAGTACAACAAATTCTGATGTTGTGTTCTTTATAAACACACGAACAAATGACATCATTTATATAACCTTCCTTTAATAAATACTCACTAAGACGATTATACCACATTCGTCCTCATTGTTTTAGACCATACAAAGATCTTTGCAATTTGATTGAAAATATTTTTCGAGACTTTGAATTATGTGTGTTAGGCATTTTAAATCCCTCGAGAATTTTCATATATATCTCATTATCAAGTGAGCCATAAAGGAAGGCGGTAACGACATCCATTAAATGCATGTCAATCTTTTTATGGATAGCAAAACTAATGAGATAACGGAACATTATAACATCCATAACGGGTAAATATGTCTCTTCATAATCGACACCAGGCCTTTGTGAAAATCCTTGTGCAACATGGCGTGCCTTATATATTTGTACCTCATTTTTCTCATTCCTCTTACGTACAAAGACCCATTTATAGCCAACAGGCTTAACACCATTAGGTGTTTGGACTACAGGCCCAAAAACTTTACGTTTTGCAAGTGAATTCAACTCTGATTGGATTGCTTCTTGCCATTTTGGCCAATCACGTCTTTGCCGATATTCTCTAACAGATTGAGATTCAAGATCCTCACTATCTTGCATAATGCTAGATGCAACATTATATCCAAAGACATAATTCACCACTCTATCCAATCGATTCAAATTTGTCTGAATATCGATTGAATTTATTGATAGTTCCTTATTTTCTTGAGTCTCGGGCTCAGTGGTTTCCTCATGAATCTCAGAATTTACTAAATCGTGTATTTCTTCGTGAGACTCTTTCGTAGTGTCATCTTGATCATTCATTTTCCTTTTTCTAGGATTTTGATCTTTGGAACCCAATGGTCTGCCACGTTTTAGGCGTGCTTTTGACTCATTAGCTATGGCACTAGAAGATTGTCCAATAGAGAAATCAATACGGATTTGAACATTCTCTGTAGGGATATGTGATTTTGTTATCCTTTTCAGATCCGTAAATGCATCTGGCATTTGATTTGCTATTCTCTGCAAATGGATAATCTTTTGCTCCTCTTTTTCACAAATAAAGGCGCGTGGATCAAGATGAGATAATGATGGATTTTTTCACAAAATTTCCCGTTTGGTTTAACTATTTTCTCCCCCTAATTTTGGAAAAAGTGTCTAATTGAATCGACAGTCTGCAAATCGAGCGGTGAATAAATCCCCCGTTAATATTTCAAGATAGCGAATAATGGAGGGCGATTCAAATCCAACATATATTCCTAACCTTCCTTGGGGACCCATTTTGGTGCGATATGGCAGGGCTACAGGCACATATACTGCGCATCTAAAAATTCTTAAATGGGATATATTAGGTTCATGACCCAAAACTAATTGCAACAGGGAATATTTATGATGATTTGTCGGTCTGAGACGAACTAGCATTGCTGCATGCAAAATGGCGTGACCCTAAACAGAACTGGGCAACTTCGTTTTCATAAGTAACAGTCTTGCTATCAATTATAGACGTTTAATTAAAAACTCTGCAAAGCCATTTTGAATGTGAACATGAGCTACGGGATGTTCCACTTTTATCCCAATTGATAAGCAATAATCATTAAATGCTTGGAATGAAAACTCAACAGCATTATTAAGTCTAATAGACTTAATTGGATTATTGAAAAATTGTGCCCGTAATCGAATTATTTGTGCCATTAATTTTGCAAGCGCGAGATTGCGAGATGACAATAGGTACATATGAAACCATCTAGAAGATGTATCTATTAAGACCATAAAATATCTAAATGACCCACTAGGTGGGTGAATAGGTCCACAAATGTTCCCTTGTATACGTTCCAAAAACGTAGGGGACTCAATTCTAACCTTTGTTGGTGATGGTCTAATAATTCACTTGCCTTGATAACAAGAAGTGCAAAAAAATTCATTATTTAAAAGAATCTTTAAATTCTTTAATGGATGCCCATTTGAGTTTTCTATAATTCGTCTCATCATAATTGATGCAGGGTGTCTCAATCGATCATGCCAAAATACAAAAGTATTGGAATCAATAACCTTTTGGTTCACAATAGAATGTGTCTCAAATGCACTAATTCTTGTCCGATACATGCCACAAGATAAAGATGAGAATTTCTCAATGACCCTCTTTTGGCTAGAGACATTCTTGGTAATGATGAGATATTCAAGATTATTCTCATCTATTGTCTCAATATGATATCCATTTCGGCGGATATCTTTAAAACTCAACAAGTTTCTCTTGGACTTGGAGGAGAACATTGCATTCTCTATGATAAGTATTATTCCTTTAGGCAGAGTTATAGTAGCTCTTCCAGAGCCTTCAATTAATTTACTACTACCATAAATTATAGTAACATCTGCCTTATACATACTTAAATGAGAGAAATATTTCTTCTCTTTGAATATTGTATGTGTCGTACATGAATCAATTAAACAAATATTTTTACAATTGAACTTTGATCCAAGTTTGCTTTGTGGAATATCCATATTTGCTTCCCATGGGTTGACATACAAAAAGAAATATATGAATAAATATAAGATTATGGGAGACGAGATCAATTAATTAGAGTTCTATGTAATGGGTGAAACTTTAAAGATAAATATGAGAAATTGCAAGAAAATGCAATCATAATTCGGGAACGGGAAATAATCGATAAGTGACATTACATGCATGTAGTTATGTCAAAAAGATTACAAGTACATATCTTTATTCAGAGTTTGAAGAGTCTGATTTCCCTTAGACAATCAAAAGTTAAATTCTTTAGATTTCTGGATATGGCTATATTAATACTTCAAAAAACAACATTCACTTGAAACATAATTGTCAAACAGGGGAATGTGCGATGGACATCAGGGATATTTAATATTTTATTTCAAATCAAATTACCTATAATTTAGGCCAATATAAGATGCGTTAAAGAAAGGTATTCGTACCCTTATTGGAACATTGTCTAAAACGAATAGTGGAACCATATTTAATCAAAACGAACTAAAATTATTTCGTAAAATAAATAATACTAATTGATACTAATGACTACTACTCATGTAAAGAATTGTAATTACATGATGTTATTCACTAACTATTAAGAATAGGCAAAAATAAAAGTTGAACTACTCAATCTTCTTTAACCACGAATTCATCACCGATCATTTTTCCATCAGGGTGCTCAAAGAAGTCTGTCATATCCAAGTGGTGATGTCAAATTCATTGTCATAGACAAGATTAGCTTCAGGGCCTTTATTCTTTAGAGATGGTTGATAAAGCTCAACCAAATGTCTTGGTGTACGACAAATATTTGCCCAATGCCCTTTTCCACCGCAACGATAACATTCAGTTTCTGAACCATTTGCCTTTGGCTTCTCATCTTTCCCTTTCCACTTTTGGTGATTATTTTTCTTTGGGGGGAGGGGGGGTTATTAACACCAGGAGAATTTCTTCCTTATCTACGGACACGACCACGATCACGAATAAGGCTACGACCTTTTCCATGCTTAGCATAATGGGAATACACCTCATCCACTTCAGGCAATGGTGTAGACCCAGTGGATCGATTTTCATGATTTCTCATGAGCAAGTCATTATTTCGTTCATCCACAAGGAGAAGAGAAATCAACTCAGAGTATTTCTTGAAACCTTTATCTCTGTATTGCTGTTGCAAGACCATATTGGAGGCATGAAACGTTGTGAACGTTTTTTCAAGCATATCATAATCAGTGATAGTATCTCCACAAAGTTTCAATTTAGAAGTAATTCTGAACATTGCAGAATTATATTCAGAAACAGACTTAAAGTCTTGGAGACTCAGATGAGCCCAATCATATCGTGATTGTGGAAGGGTGACCAACTTTAAGTTGTTATATCTTTCTTTAAGCCATTCTACAAAATAAATGGATCTTTGACTGTGAGATATTCTATTTTGAACCCTTCATCAAGGTGATGACGCCAGAAAATTAAGGCCTTAGCACAATCTTGGGTGGATGCTTTATTTCTGTCTTTAATGGCATCTCCAAGACCCATTGCATCTAAATAGATTTCAGTATCCAACACCCATGTCATATAGTTCTTGCCCGAAAGTTCAAGGATAATGAATTTTCTTTTCATAACGTCAGTCATAATTAAAAAGAGGAGAAAAATTATACCTTAATCTTCTCAAAGAACTTCTTGAGATGTAAGAGTCTCGTGTTGATAACGTGTAATAAAACAATAAAAGAAGAAGAACAATATTACAGAGAAAGAGAGAGAGAATTCTTATTGAATTTTGGGATGATTTACAATGGGGTAAGATCCATCTATTTATAGGGGAAAAATGACTTAGCCACAAAGTAAAACTCTCTACAAGATAGACATTCACTCTAAATATAATTCTATTCATAACATTATATAAATATTTGTACTAAGCCAGTGCAACAAGTGTAATTACAGATTGTGCAAATCAGCAATTGTGTCTAAAATATCATTGGTACAAAAATCGATTTACACCAAAAAGCGATCAACCAAATGCGATTAAGTTTAAGGTACTATAAATTTCTTCTTTTGCCTTCAAAAATTCTATTGTTTCTTTCAAGCCAGACAGACCACACCAGATAACTTGAGGAACATTGTTTCAGGTCTTTGAACTTTGTTGCATAGACCCTTCCTGGTTAAGCACTTCAGCATTTTGAAATGGAGTTAGGCATGGTCCAAGACATACCAAATATTGAAAAGAACATATTCCATAACTCTAGACTCTTTGTGCGCCATGGATTGTCCAATGAAAATTTTTCCACCAAAGTTCTCCTCCAAAGTGCACTTTCCTCCATGTTGAATCTCTAATGCCACTTCATCAGAAGACTTTCATTATGATTCTTAAGGTTCTTAATTCCTAGACCCGCCATTCCATTTGTCTTTGATGATTCTTTTCCAATTTACAAGGCAAATAGGCTTTGATAGTTTATTGCTATTCCAAAGAAAATATCTCCTTAATTTGTCCATGCATTTCAACACTGAAGAGGGAGTCGGAAATAGAGACATGATGCAAGTGGGTAGTGCGTCAAGCACACTATTGATTAAAGTTATTCTACCACCCAGGGAAATATATTGTCTCTTCCAATTCGCCAACCTTTTTTCCATCTTCTCAAGGACCTCATTCCAAATTGACATTGATTTGTATTTGGCTCCTAAAGGTAACTCCATATATTTTGTAGAAAACGAACCGTGGTTGCATTGCAATAATGTTGCAAGTTGACTGATATTTGGCACAATATTCACCGGAAACATGGAACTTTTTGAAAAGTTTATGTACAAGCCCGAAACAAATTCAAACAAAGATAAAATCATTTTCAAGATTAAACCTGATGTTCTTTGCATCACATAAAATTAGTAAGGATTCAAATTAATGAAAAAGTGATAATGTGCTATTTTATTCTTAACTCGATTCGTTTAATAAATATAAGATCCCCACATTATATTATGCCTAATATTCCTTTTATAGTTAAAATTTAAGAAAGTAATACATGTAGTAAGTGCCAACTAATTTTTTCATAAGATAATCTTTTAATGTAAACATCGAATCTAGTGTAATATACTTAAGATTTAAACTATCAGTGATTTTGACTTTTGATCTGCCTTTACTAACTATTTTGTAATTTTTGACTGTCTGAACTGGCTTTAAACACACTTTAATTTTTTATTCTTTAAATATACACAATGACATAATAAAAATATCCAAATACAAAAATACATACGTGGTTACACGCCGGTGATATTATCACCATACAATATACATGTATATAGTGCTCCTAAAATTTGTGTTCACAAATATAAATTTTCCTTTCAAATTACTATAGTCACTTTTATAGGACTAATAAAAATATCAATCAATGTTTAAAACCATTTTTCCTTTATTTCACTTTATTCATTTTGTTTTCTCAAATTTCAAGTTTCTTTTATTCGTAACACAAACAATTAAAAAGGAGAAAATCTTTTGCGGAAAAAGTGCACCAAGCTAAAAGCCGCTCTATATAACCGTATTCAAAATTTAAAAATAACTTTTCCTACACTCAAGAATGTGTTCTGAATTCACAAAAAAGTATTTATAATTACATTGATACTATCTCTCTCTCTATATAAAGTAGGGACATTGAGAGATGATGTGACACATCTCATAGACAAGGAAATACATTTATCTATTTTGTCATTTGTTTGAATTTTTTTCTCACTCAATTCAATAAAAAATCCATTATTAAATTCGAATAATTAAGCCTTTGCATCTCCAAAATATACGGAAAGGAAAACCAACACTTTCAACCGTTACAATCTTTTTCCTTTACCCGAACCGTTACGACCTTCAACTCTTCGTCTTTTCCCTGTGATGAGCTCTCTCCATAATAAATAAGGAATTAAAAGGAAATCGTTTCAATTCTTCGTCTTTTTCATCTTTTCTTCTGGTGAAGCTTATTTATATACGATGAATGAAAAATTATTAGGACAAAAACTCTTATAAAGTTATAATTATCAACTGTCAGTGAGGAAGCTCTAGCGGAGAAGAAACTCTTGGTATGGTTGGTGTTTAGTTTTCAAATATCTATTTGTAAGTTTCTATTTTCTTTCTTTTTCTCTCACGGGCTTAATTTATTTTCTTCACTGTGTCATAGTCCACGTCAGAGGTAATTAAGAGAGGACCACGGAAGAAGAGGATTTGATACTCGCACGAGATATGGGGATGCAACTTATCAATATCCTTCAGGATATGATAGGGCACAATTTGTAAGCTATGTCAAAACAACCGTTGGCAATTGATGATAATTTTAATAAGCATAAAAAGAAAACAATGGCTAACAGAGGAAGACAAACATATGAAAGTGCTTTTAATTCTACTATTATAGGAAGAAGAAAAGTGTTGACTCTTAGAAAGCCCATCGGATTGATAAATTGCTTACTACAAAAGTGGCATTGCAAATGCTGATATATCACTTTTTCCATAACATTTTATCTTCCGATGGCGAGAGAATAGAGTTCTCTTTTGGAAAATACTTGAGTTTAAGTAATCTTGGTGGGACAATATAATGACAGATTGATTGTTGAGCCAGATATATCTTATATGTATACAAGATTGTTCTCTCTTTCTTCTATGGTGCTACACTTCCTAAAGGTTTCAATCATACAAATATGATGCATATACCAAAAGGTTTACTAATTTTTGACTCATTAATTTGCATGTTGCAGGTAACTTTTGCCCAAGATAATGCAAAAGACTAGCTAGATGTTTTTACTATTGATAAGTATCTTGTAATAGATCATTACATCATTACATGAATGGAAGGGGATCAAAGGAGGGTGATATTATCTTGAAAGTTAGATAGGTTGAGAACATGAAATCATACCATAAAAATATTGGTGGACTTTCTTTAAGATGATGATATTTTTTTTTTTTTCCAAAGCCCTGGATAGATAAGATATGTACTCTTTGAAAGTTAGAAGAATCATGTAGTTCTAGAGGAAATAAGTCATAGTTTTCTTTCCGATAGTACCATGAAGGTGTAGTTTCATTGGATGAAGTTAGGGGTATTATATTTTAAGTTTTGGCTTGACTTTCAAGATGAGAATTTAATTTATATATGATACGTAATTCGCATTGTCAATGAATTATGTACATTTGTATAAGTAATTTATCTTTTGTAAAAGTTCATAGTAGAATAATGAAGATATGTTCAATTAGTAAATGTTGTTTTTTCTCATATAATAATTAAGAAATATAACTATTTATTGTAGTATTTAGATTTTTTTTCCTGGCCGCGCCTTGCACTAGTTTTTAATATAATAACATATTACTCCATATCTATTACTATTACATAAGTGAGGATTAGCAAGGAGCTGATGATCAACATGCCTGCTTCATCACAAAGGTATTTTTGTCATTTCATAATGTTTCACCGTATTTCATATGTCATTCCATATTGGAAATTTGTCGGGCACAACATTTAATAATGTGGGGTCCATTAAGATTCTCATCACATATATTATTAATTTGTACTTTATTGTCTATTTGATATCCATGTGGCTAAAGCTACTTTAATGACTATTGAGTGTAATTTTATAATTATTTAACTTAAGAGATTATTTGATTTAGTTTAAGTTCAGTATATGTAACTTAACTTGAAATTTTATGTTGAGATCTTACATAAAATTTGTAAAAACCTTTTCTTGGTTTGGACATTTCTATGTGATTAGCTTTTTAAATGATCATTATTTTAATTACATAAAATATAAATTATTGCATAGAGAGTAATCCACAACTTATGAAATAAAATTATAACCTTGTTATAGATGCCGACTACATGACGAAATGGGTAGTTTACTATAATGCTCAAGAATATTGCAGTTGCTTACAAATAAGAATTAATTAGTTTTATAAATTTTGAAAAAAAATTGAGGTACAGTTATATCACTATTTAGTTTCCAATAATATCGTTTTACTATCTAACCTATATTTAAGGCATATAATGAGACAAAGAAATTACTAATGAGGATATTTTTTTAAAAATTAGTTCTTCGGCTTGAGAAATTTTATTATTATACTTTAATATTTTAAATTAAATTACTTTTAAAAATTTATAATACATTAAAAATGAAGTTCGATACTTCAGAAACAAGGACACATGTAATTCTATTTTTCACGCAAATACTTTTTCTAGACAAATAAGATATGATAATTAGTGTTTCAGGAAATTTCAGTAACATATTGCTTAATATTATACTTAAAGTCAGATTACCATAAATAAATACAAAAAACAGGAACTCGGGTAACGTAGAAGGTAAAAATTTTATGTGGCACCCAATTTTGCACCGCCCATTGAATTTGTATTCATTTTTTAAAATTTTTAACTGATTCCCAATTTTTGTATAACTTCAAATATATAAACTTTTCTCTTCTTCTTTACTGTTGTTTTCTTCTTTTCTGTGCTTAAAGTTTCTTCTTTTTCTTTTTCTTTTTAGTTGCAAAGTGAGTTTGTTAAATTTATTGTTGTTGTTGACAATTTGATGATTACGATTTGTTCTTTATGATATTTGAAAGTGATTTCAAATTTAAGCTCATTTGGAGTAGATTTTGGCATTACATCATGTACTGAATTATTGAAAATCGAAGAACAAATTTATGCTTCAGAACTTAAGATTCGATATCTGAATTTGCATTCAATAGATTGAACTCCTTAAGATTCAAGTTACTGAAGTTGCATTTGAAAGATAGAAGTACTTTAAATTTGATTTCTGAAGTTGCATTGAAGAGATTGAGCCTTTTAAGATTCGAATTTCTAAAGTTGCATCTGAAAAATAGAAGAACTTCATATTTGATTTCTGAAATTGCATTTAAGAGATTGAACTACTTCGGATCTGAGCGGGTATTCTTTGAAATTTTTAGTGCAATTCAGGTATAACTTCAACGGTGACCCAAAAGTGGGTATATATGAAAATGCCGCATAGGGGACTCTGGGAGGATTGTTCATACAATCAAACCCCTCTATAACAATCTCATTAGTTTTGATATTTTTGTTATAGAGTACGTATATTATAATATAATATCGATTATAATATATATTATAACATAAAAGTCGATTCGATAAAAATTTAGCTTTTATAATGAATAACTGTTATAGAAGGATATTGTCTAGACGAATGTGAGCGTATATAAATAGTTAGTGGGCCCGTACTATGCCCGGTCATAACATCACTAGTGTTTCAAATAAGTTGCCTTTTTGTATTCCATTAAATAAGTTGCCTCTGCTATTGTTTTCCTCTCTTCTCAACACTTCGGTTCTGTTTTCCATACATATTCCGTTCTCCGTTTCGCCGCTAATCCGACGTACAATCGCCTCCGGTAAGTGTCTTACCGTTCATGTACACCATAGTGAGCTACATGCCTGTTTGTTACTTTAAGCTTCTTATATTGCTGCTCAAAAGACTTGAAATTCGCCGTTTCTTTAAACAGTCAAATTTATTGTACTAGGGTTTTGACTTCGGTTGAAACCTTAACTATTTGAGGCAACGATCAACAAAAACACAGAGAACTCTTTGAAGTTTTGTGTATTTTTTTTCCGTCTAAAGTCGTGTTATTTGTGAAACAATGTGAAGTGTGGGTTTCGTTACTTGCTTAAATAGTTTTTTTTTTCTTCTACTTTTTCGCTTGTGTTTATACTAGTTTGGACAATGCACGATCTTAGCTTCGTGTTGGAAGAGTTTAATGATGGCCAGGTTCTGTTTATTTTCCATTTTGGGTAACTTTCAACTTTTCCCCTGTCCACCAAAGGTAGTGATAGTTTGGTAAGTACCCCTCCGTTGGGTTCGATCCCTGAGAAAGGAGTTGCCTTTTGTAGGAGCGCTTTACCCCCAAAATGGGGCTTCCCCGCATGCATGAATCCAGATTAGTCAGGCTGCAACGCAGGTCAAAGACACCGGGTGGACAACCAAAAAGAAAAAAAATGTTTCCCCTGTGCCGAAAGCACATGTTCTTTTTGTTATCCTTAGATTATTTGGTTCACTGACAAGCTCTGCAGGAGTATTCAAGAATTGTATTATGGTGAAATAATGGTGGTAGATTATTCGCTGATATGCATCTCTTGTTGGACAGTTTCGTTCATTATATTAAAAAGGTGATATACAAATATAATCTTGTCTCTGGTTTATAGAGATAAAATTTTGTTCCCAATAATACCTTTGGCCTATATATCTCTCAACCATCAATCTTGAAGATCTATGATTAGATGAAATCTTACTAAATTAAGGATAATCATGCATCTCTTTTCTTGCATATGAAACTAAATTTGTGTGACACCAACCATAAGAATTGGTTTTTATAATCAATATACAGATAAATATAACAAGGTGACCTCAAAAATTATTGCAACATGCCATACTTTATGAAACATTCCTTAAATTTTAATAAACACCGTGATAGTCTATACAGTAAGAACTACTTTCAAGGGGGTTTTGGGGTCATTTTGGTGATATTATCCAGGTATTTAATACAAATCCTTCTTCCACATTCTATAATTTAACTTAATACATATATTCACGCATAAATTATGCTGTTATTATTCATATGGGAAATGACTATTACTACTATAAAAAATTATAGGATAGCAAGAATTGTGACGCTGGGTTCTTGTTGTTTTAGATAGCTGAAGAATTCTAGAGTTTATGTACATTCTCAGAACTCGAGTACATTTGCTTGACAACTTAATCTTCTCTTGCTCATCCTGTTTGACGGTCACTTCCCTTTTTTGGACAATATATCTTGTTCATGTGTTGTTACAATTCAGGCAAGATGCTTGACATTCTTCTACTATTGATGTTTTAGGCATTAAAGACTCATGACGGTGTATAGTTCTTTGGGTTTGCAGTAGCTCTGATATCCAAAATCTGGAGCAACTCCAAAGCTAAATATGTCGATAGATAATTTCACCCCTAAAGTTTTGTCTATTCTGTAAAGGGGTGGGCTGGCACCTGCCTCCCAATTTTTTATTGACCCTATTCTGCCTTTCTTTCTCTTTTTTCCTTATGATAAATCTATTTTAACTGGACTCTGTCCTCCTATTTAAAACATTTATGTTCACCCAAAAGTAAACTAATTGATATGTCTTCTCAAGCCAAAGCCGTTTTTTTTTTTGATAAGGTAAATTGTATTAATCAAAAGGGAGAGAACTTCCGTATACAGGAAGTATACCATAGAGTAGAGAATTTACATCAGAGCATGATTCTCTACAAAAATTGCCTAATCTTCTATACAAATAGAGGTTATATGAGTGCACCAAAAAGCAATCAAAGATAAAAGACTATTCTTAAGATGTGAAAAAGGAGACTCAATCCCCTTAAAAGCTCTCCTATTTCTCTCCCCCAAACTATCCACATGAGAGCTAACGGGGCGAACATCCACGCCTTTTGCTTTCTTCTTCTACGGAAACCGGCCCAGCTATATAACATCTCCTTTACCGTGCTTGGCATCACCCATTGAACACCAAAAAGATTTAGGATTGCCCTCCACAAAGCCGAGGACACAGGGCAATGCAACAAAAGATGATCAACTTCTTCCCCTGAGCTTTTACACATGTAGCACCAACTAACAAGTGTAATTCCTCTCTTTCGAAGATTTTCAGCAGTCAAGATCACTCCCCTCGCTACAATTCAAAAAAAAGATCACTCCCCTCGCCGCTAGCCATGCAAAAAAGCACACCTTCGTGGGCGCCTTAGGAATCCAGATCGAGGAGTATGGAAAAGTGGCTTCCTCTCTCACCAACATACTCTGGTAAAAGGACTTTAAGGTAAACAAACCATCACCACGCAAACCCCATCTCCAAGAATCACAAGATGGTCGGGCCTGTTTTGCCCATATAGCAGTGTCAACAAATCTTGGAACTCCGCAATCTCCCAATCTTGCATGTTCCTTCTAAATGAGAGGTCCCATACTACCTCCTCCATGCTCCTTACGAATCTGTTGGACCATTAATTCCTTTTGGTTTGAAACTCTGAAGACGTGAGGGAAGGAGACCCTCAGAGTATCCTCTCCATGCTCCAAAGCCGCATTTTAATAGCCTATAATTTTGTCTACCTTAAAATCAAGTCTATTTTGTGTGACTTTGTTTTACTTGCATGATGAACACATTCTAATTATATTTTCTAGTTCAATTTTTTATTCAGATATTATCTCATACTTTCTTATGGAGCACAGCTTAAAATACAATTTGTTATTTATAATTCCCCTGGGATATATTTTTTGAAAAAGCTCCATTTTAATACTGCAATGCCAATCTTTTGAGTTCTATATTTGCACTTGCTACATGTGCGTGCCAAAAATTTTGTCTGCCTTACCAAGTCTAGATCCTGTGCCTTCCACTTCCGCTGTTTGTTCTATAAGTACTGCACTTCTTCCCATTGCTAGCGAGATATTTGATCTGTTCCCTAGTAATATATGAACTTCATCATTTATCTTAAATTTAGTGGCATTTCTTTTAGAACTACTTTTTCACAAGAATCTTCTGCTTTTGATTGATCACTTGATCCACAACTCTACTTGTATTAGTCACTGGAGAAGAAATAAGGGAATTGGCCTCTTCTTAGTTGGAATTAACGCAAATTATGCCAATGTCTTGTTTATCATCTTCAAGGGTCCTTTTGCTTACTTGACTTGTGGTTCACCCTTCTGGTTGGTTTATCCATGTTGGAACGTGGAAGGTCCAATAAGCGCACTAAATCTATCAAAATGAGTTTGTCCTCTTGTACTTCCGTTCTTCTATTGTTTGAGTATTATGGATGCATAAAATAAATTTTTCTAACTGGACAAAATTGGAACTAAAATTGGTTCTCTATTCTCAAGTCATCTATCATCAGGTATCAAGGGATTAAAGTGAGTGTTACGCTAAGGTTTGATACCGTAATACTTCTAAAGATATTGTTTAACATTGCAAAAGAACTCATCTTCTTTTTAAAAAGGGGAAAAGATGCTTTGACAATCTGATTGAAGTTGTCAATAACACATGGTGCTCAACTGGAACTGAAACAACTGGCTTACAAAATCTAACAAATCACAGGAGGACAAGAGAAAAGGTATTAGTGTGGAAAAGGCAAGCATTAAAGCTGGTTGCACACAAAAATACATCATTTCACGCTGGACTTAAGAAAACTTGCAAGTTTATCCTCATCCCGGCTCCGGGCCAGTCTGGTCACTTCAAAGAACAATTTGAAACTAATAAGTAAAATACCGTGCGGTTCTCTTGTTCCAGGACAATGAGTAATATCACAGGCAAAAATGCTTGTGAGAAATGAAAGGAGTGAATTATTCTCCTTCTTTAGTGATCTCTTCCAAGTTAGGGAGCTCTCATTGTTATGAGACAACAGCTGGAGAAGGAAAAGATGACTTTCCCTTCTTCGCTAAGTGACTTAGAAGAGACTAGTCCTTTGTCAGGGTATATCTGTGATATGTTATTGTTGGTGCATAAGCGCTGAATTCTGAACACAATCAATTTTATGAGCTAGCTTGTGCAGTTTACGTATTATTCGCTGATCCTTTCTGCATCTACAGAACAAGTAATGGACCCAGAAGTTCTGACAATGAAATTCAAGAAATCCACATATGCCATACTTGAGATTAACTTGTATTTCTCCTATGTTAAGGGATTCAAAATTTTATGTATGTTTAAATTTGTTTTACCCTACGCAGTATAAATTTGTTTGAATCCCCTTCATTGCACGTGGCACCGCCACTCCTGCAAAAAGTAGCTCTACAGTGTACTTGTAGAGTTCTTTTTTTGAGGGGTAAGGTAGGTATCTTTTAGAGCTAAGTTAAATTTCGCCTTTTATGATATTATGAATGTTCGAACGCATTAGGTTTGAAATTTTTATTCTTTAGTTCAATGCCCTTATGGCTGTTCCATGGTATGTTATTCTAGGTTTATGATGGGACTTGGCACGGAGGAGGAGTTATCATGCGAAGGTAAAATCTTTTTTTAATTAATCTAAAAAGAAAAAAAAGTTTGTTTGATGGATCTTTCTCTTGCTATTAATCTTTGAGTCGTTAGTGGCTATCATATTATATGTTATTATTTCAATGGTCAGAGTTCAGACATAAAGAATATGAATGTAATTGTATACCGGTACTTAGCATTGAGAGCAGCTGATGATATCATTCATAAAATGATCATGAGATATTGTTGTGGTATAGGTTTTCTTAATGCCTTGTATCATCAACGCATTGAAAGTTTAAACTGGGCTCTTTGACCCTTTATTTTTAAAGTATAGTTTATAAACAAATTCCTTCCTTTTGTTCACTCCTTTATCATCTTGAGATTTATTGATTTGTTTTGATTGCTTTGGATGTTTGTGCAAAATCCTAAGCCATTTATTTCATTTACTTATTTTCCCATCTGACTATTTTAATTGTTGTAGATGGCTTTAAACAGTATATTAAGGTGACAAAGGACAAAAGAATCATATGTCAAACTCAGTGTCTCAATCCACCTGCCAATATGTATGTAACAAGTCACAAAATCATTTAATATTCCAGCTTTCATTGCTCTTCTGCCTAGCTTCACCTTCAGAATAGCTCATGCGTGTTTTATTACCATGTTATGGTGTACAGTTATGGAACCTTATGTGCTGATATAATTTCTATCTGCTGCTGGAAGTTCTAATTGAGTTGTGAATAAACTTCTATTTTCTTTTCTTGAGGGAAATAAGAGAATTGAGAAGTAAGTTTGTTCAGTGGAAAATTTGGAAGTTCCCTCCAAAAGCATTTTTCTCTCTGGAGTTTATCAACTTCTTATTCCAATTTCGGATGGAAGCTATTTATTGTTGTCAATCAAGTTGTTTATCAGTCGCAAACATGGTAATTTTTTTTGTTCTTTCTGGTGTTAAAGAGTTAGCTCTTCCTTCTCCGAAAAAAAAAACAAAAACCCAAAAAAAGAGAGAAAGATTTAGCTCTTGAATCTGCTAGCAAGAAAATTTATTCTCCTTTTCACCTTCATTAGTCTCAACTCTTCTTTCCCCATTACAACTGCATGATCCACTACTAAAACCAAGTGATGCTTTTGAATCCTCAAATTACTCCCTTTAGCAGGCATCATTCTCTTTCTTCTGCAACTGCCATGCCATCATAGCTGCAGCCATCCTCTGCGCAATGCAACTCAATTTTCAACATTTTTCCATCTTCAAACTGGTCCAATGTTTCTTCCTCTGCAAAATGCTGCACCCATTATGCAAAAACATGTGGAGAGATTTTAATCAATTTTCCATTGTAGTCGTAGAGGCAAAAACTAAATACAACCTTTTTATCCAATCCAAATATGACTAAAATTCCATTTATCCGTTCAAAAAAATTATCACAAAGATATATCCATTCAAAAAATAGAAAAAAACCTATGCCATGGTGATGCAGGAGGATTAACATTATAATCTGCCTTAAAAGCAGAAGCTTGATTTCTGATTGACAAATTTTATGCTCTACAGTTAACAAGGCTTTACTGTTTTTCTTGAGTGAAATCTAAATCATGGGGAGTTCTTTTGAAAAACGGTTTTGTCTACTGGGTAATGCATTACGTGGCCAGATGCTTTCCACACTTCCTCGCTTCTTTGCTCCATTTATGCAAATTATGAGGTGCACTTACTCTGACATGCTTAACAGGCCTGCAGTTTGGAATATAACAGACATTGTACGAGAAGAAAAAGTTGACTTCCTCTCTGAGGTATCCTGCTGCTTGTTACGTCGTGCTCCAGAAAATTCTTATCAGGAAAAGGAGTGGGGAGAATTCCTCGGTTTCCTTCGGAAACACAAAAGGGTAAATTTGCTTCTAAAATCCTGAATATACCTTATTGCACTGATGAATTCCTGCAAAAAAATTGAAGAAGGCAGCAAATGTTTTTGCTTCCTACTAACAATTTCTAGGTGCTCATATTACTTTTAACTTCTATTGGTCTATCCAAGCGTATCTTTTTGTATTAGTTTGCTAGTATTAAAGATTGTAACTTTTGTTGGACATGATCTTGAAGATTGCTACTGGAAAGCATGAATCCTTTGAATTTTTCATACTTCCTCCGAAAGAAGGCTCAGGATTGAGCTCTACAAATGCTTGTTACCGGGAGGGGGGAAAACCAAGTGAATGTCCTGCGGGTAAGGCCTCTGGATCAACTTCTTGTGTGATTGAGGATGCTTGTTCTCCCTACTATAAGGAGGCTGTTGTAGGTGCCCCAACTTTTGATGGGTCAGCCAAAGCTATTGGAAGACCTGACAAAACAACTCAACAAAATCTTTCCTTGGAGAGAAATTATGTGCGTGCAGATCCCAGTTATTTGAAAACTCTAGGTCACACTCATTCTGGTTGGTTTTTTGGGGCAATTGCTGAGTTCGTAGACAATTCTCGAGACGCTAAAGCAACTAAGTAGGTACACAAGTTCCCTTTCCTGTTCTATGATTCTTTACTGACTTCCTTATTTATATTTTGTCTATACTTCCCTTTCTAGTACTATTACCAATGATTCTTTTTCTTCAAAATGCTTTTCCTTCTACTTGATCATTCTGCCGTGCTTGCAGTTCCCCCTTGTAACATTTGCTAAAAGGTGGGGGAAGGTAGAGGTTACCATGTATGTTTTGTGCATTTAAGTTTCATAGTTCCTCATTTCACATTGCTTTTCATTGGATATTTGACAGGCTGGAAATTTCTATTGCCATGATATTTTCAAAAGCGGTTGGCAGAGAAATTCCTATGCTGTGCATTATAGACGATGGGTGTGGAATGAACCATCAGGAGGTGCTTCAGATGGTATCATTTGGACACAGGCAACCTGATGCAGATGACCCTAATCGTATTGGGAGATTCGGAATTGGTTTTAAGGTAGCTTAGTATTTGCTGTTGTCACCCTTTATGTGAAATTGCGGAGGTCCCTATCTTGTTGCCCGAAGAACCTTATAAATAGATCTCATTTAACCTTTTCAATGATATGAATTAAAAATATTTTTATTGTGTCCTTGTCCTCCATGATTTTGTTCCCACTTTTCTTAAAGAGATAGGGTGAGAATTCTATTCCATTCACATAGTTAGTTGATGTGCTGCCAAGTTGTGAATCCTAAGCTAAAACATGATTCTGTACAAAGTATACCTGCAATTAGCTTTTATACCATGTGGTTGTTGGGAATAAGCTTCATGGTTTAATGGTTAGGACTTTGGAGTTTGAATCCTGTAATTAATGATATGACTTCCTCATTTATAAGAATGCTGGATTGCAATGCAAGTGCGGGCATATAGATGCATCTCCTTTTGCTTGAGTTTCTTTCACCTTGCTGTAACCCCTGATTAGCTTTTGGATAACATGATATCTTTGTCGTTCCATTGATGTTCTTTGTGCAGACTGGGGCAATGAAACTTGGAAAAGATGCCTTGGTTCTGACACAGACCGCTAACTCTAGATCAATTGCTTTCCTTTCCCAGACACTCAATGAAGGCAAAGATGTAGGCACCAAAGCAACATAATAAACTTCTTGTTTTGGTTATAATGCTTTCTCAGTAGTGCTCGTCTTTATCTGCTCATTCTTGTGCTGCAGAATCTGGAGATACCCATTGTAAGCTACTACAGAAATGGGCAATTTATGGAGTTGGATAAGCAAAATGAGGCTTTATTCAAACACAACTTGAAAGCTATTAAGGAATTTTCACCATTTGATAAATACTTCATAGGTGAAAAAGTAGGTCTATTCAGTAATAATGGCACAGGAACACAGATCTATATCTGGAACCTGGATGAGTGGGGATCCAATTATAGCCTGCAATGGGAGTCTGGAATAACTGGCGCGAGCTCCTTTCATCAAGGCGATATTCTCATTCGTTCTAGACGGGTCAGAGCTCGTCCAGGCCAAATGACTCAAATGGTTGGTTACTTTCTTTTATAACTTATATCATTATTTTTCTCTTCATATTGCTAAGTTGCTGTTGAGGTGGATGTGCGGGCATACAAGGATGGATAAGATTAGGAATGAAGATATTCGAGAGAAGGTGGGCGTGGCCCCCATGGAGGACAAGATGCGGGAAGTAAGACTCAGATGGTTCGGGCACATTCAGAGGAGGAGCACTGATGCACCAGTGAGGAGGTGTGAGCGACTGGCTGTAGTGGGCACGCGGAGAGGTAGAGGGCGACCTAAGAAGTATTGGGGAGAGGTGATCAGACAGGACATGGCGCGACTTAGGATTACTGAGGACATGGCCCTTGACAGGGAATTATGGAGGTCGAGCATTAAGGTTGTAGGTTAGGGGAAAATTGTGAATATTTCTACAGCACAATAGAGTGAGACTAGCCAGTTAGGAGTTAGACTAAGAATGCCATTGGTCGTCTGTTGATGCAGGGCTTTACCTACTAGTTTTTACTATACCAGCCATCTATTTCGTATTTCGTATTCTGTATTTCATATCTCCTATATTGCTGTTATTTTATTATGCATTTTTATGGTACAAATATATCGTCCTTGTTGCTTTTTTGAGCCGAGGGTCTCCTGGAAACAACCTCTCTACCCTTCGGGGTAGGGGTAAGGTTTGCGTACATATTACCCTCCCCTGACCCCACTTGTGGGATTATACTGGGTCGTTGTTGTTGTTGTTGTTGTTGTATTGCTAAGTTGCGGTTGTTTGGTTTTAGGTGCCTTTGGACTATTCACTTAGATCTTATTTGGAAGTGATCTTTCTTGATCCACGGATGAAAATATATGTCCAAGGATCACAGGTACTTACATACATATGGCTATGTGTCACAATTGCGTAGGCTGGTCCCAAACTCCCAATGTATTGCTAATAAGATCGGAAACTGATTTTCTTATGTTTACTACTTTAACAGGTTAAAAGCCGCCCATTAGCAAGATCTCTAAACAAGACTGTTGTGGAAAATGGTACTATTATGGGGAAACCTGTTCAACTTACACTAGGTTGCAGTCAATTGGAATGGGAAGAAGCAAATAGTGGAATGTTTCTGTATTGGCATGGGCGTCTAATAGAGGTGAGCATTGGACATCCATTCATGCCTTCTTCATTGTTTCGGAAATGAGAGATGTTTTCTTTCTTTTGCCTTCAGTTGTTCATAATTTTATTGTGATCTAGCATTCCATTGCCGTGAAATGAAAAGAAGATTGAACTTTAACCCCCAACCCCTCCCTACCCCCACAAAGAAAAAAGAAATAAAAGAAGATTGAACTAAGAATGGGTTCTAATAGAAGATTGTTTTTTTTAAGTGAATTTCATTAAATAGTACCAAGAAGGTATTGCAAAATTACAGGAAGGGTAGTTACAGTTTCACAACTACCTCTATTTCAACAAGATCCATACCATCTAAGCATTCTTACACAAATCTTAGCATCTAATCTGAGATTGTTTGCTTGTGTAGAATATTCTCTCTCTTTTCTATTGGAACTTATTCTTTTACTCTGCTTCTTGACTTTTTAACTGTTCAGTCTCAAATCTCAATTTAGTTTTTGCATCTAACACCTGGAGTTTTTGGTAAGTTGGGGTATGCCTTAATGGATATTCTACTGTTTCATTAGTTTCCCTGGGAGATTAAATTGTTGTCATATTTGAAGCTTGACCCCTTTTTGAAGCACTGTCAGTTCTTTTAATCCGTTTCTCAATTTAATTTGATAATGCTTGTCGTTTTCTGTTGCCCATACTTACATGGATTATTTGGAAATCACACTCCCATGCACCCAGGGGCGGATCTATGTAGAGGTATGGGAATGGTATGCCGCCCGGTCGCTCGGGTAAAATTTCACATAGGTATTGGTATTTCACGTAAAAAACGTTACAAAAAGGACATAAAGTAAAGAATGGCACCCCTAGTCACAAAGGGATTGTAGGTGCCACAGTCAAAGTCTCCCTTACCAGACTTTAGGCCCAGGATCGATACCCACTTCCTCACATTAGCAGAGGTTAAACTCTGCTTTTCCTTTTGACGAGTTGTCCCTCTTTCCATTTTCTTTTCCTTTTTTTAATTCTTTTTATTTTCATTCTTGTATTTCCACTCTATGTTCAATTATTTATTTAAATTGTAAAAGTATATCTACTTCTGTTTCTTTTTCTAGATCTCATCAAAATATTTATTTGAATATGCTTTGGATATTATTTTTCATTTTATCTAGTTAATGTTATTCTTTTTCTTGATTTCAAATAAAGAATCAAACATTTTAGTTTGGTTATCACGTGTTTATTTATGCACAAAAAAAATATACAAAGCGAACCAAATTAATTCAAAATGAATTGCATCACAAAATTAATTTAAAACTACACGAAACGACCTGATGCACATCCTAATTCAACTTCATTGACTAGCGGTAAGTTCACATTGAATACAACGGCACCCGTAGCCATTAGATCCTAGTTTGGGTTTTGATAGTTAAACATCTAGTTGTCACGACCCTAAATCTGACCCGACCATGATGGCGCCTATCGTGAAACTAGGCCAGCCGACACAAACCCCAAAACCAACCAGAAATTTATGATAAGTCATTTTTAGCTATTAATTAACTAAAATCCCATAATATAAGTTAGAATAAGTAGTGCGGAAAATAAACACAAGCCCAACATCGAGGTGTCACAAGTCAGGAGCATTTACTACGACTGTTCTGATGACATCAAGGCCAACATGGCCGGGAAAATCACAAAAATACACTAAGGAAGAATAAAGGAGGGAGAAAAGCAGGGTTGCGATCGCCAGATAGCTATCTCGTTAACTCCGATGAACCTGCCACTAAGTAATCAACACCCGCCATCGGGTTCAGAAATGCCTGAATCTGCACACAAGGTGCATGGAGTAATGTGAGTACGCCAACTCAGTAAGTAATAAAAGTAAATGAAAGTTGAGCAGCAAGAAAACACGTAAACCACGTCATAAAGCTACAGCAAATACAGTACATTTCCAAAACAATGCAGAAATCATTTATTTCGTAAATCAAGCTCAGTTTCAGTAAAAACCCTTCCTTTTAAAACATAATAGTTTCAAACGAGTGATAAAACAGTGAGTAAAAATGATAGAAATGTAAACCGCCCCTCGGGCAAAAACATGTACCATAAACCGCCCCTCGGGCATAATATCAACATAACCAGCCCCTCGGGCTACCTCGCAATCACTCGTAATCAGCATCTCGGGCATAACATGAATCAAGAACCCCCCTTGGGCAAAACATGGATCAACAACATCCCCTCGGGCAACAATATGAATCAACAACAGCCCCTCGGGCTACATCACATCACTCACACTGGGTACCCGCGCTCACTGGGGGTGTACAGACTCCGGAGGAGCTCCTACAGCCCAAGCGCTATAACAAGCCATCTTGTGGCATAATCAATCAGGCCCTCGGCCTCACATAACAACAAGCCACCTCGTGGCATAAATTACTCAGGCCCTTGGCCTCACAATATCATGAATCAGTAACAACTTGTTGCGGCATGCAGCCCGATCCCATAATATCCTCACAACACAGGCCCTCGGCCTCACTCAGTCAGAAAATCTCTCAAGTCACTCGGGCTAACCGTAAAAAAAACAGGATGCTAGCCCAAAATATCATTTAAAGTATCAAAACGAAGTAAATATGGTTGAGTTATGAAATCAGTAAAATACAGCATGATTGAGTACACATATTAAGTCAAAACAGTGAGGAATAGTAGTAAAAAGCCCCTAAGGGTCCAAACAGTTGGCACTGAGCCCAAATATGGCATTCAACCCAAAACATAGTAATACTTTCCAAAACACAATGATATCAAACAGTTTTCAATCAAATGCGCGACTTAATAGTCGTATGGGACGGACCAAGTCACAATCCCCAACGATGCACGACCCCACGCTCGTCATCTAATGTGTGTGTCACCTCGAAGTAGCACAACAATGTGAAATCTGGGGTTTCATACCTTCACGACAACATTTACAATCATTACTTACCTCAAATTGGATAAAACTCTAGCCCGCGATGCTCTTGCCTCTCGAATCGACCTCCAAATGCTCCAAATCTAACCAAAATCAGTATATTATCATAAACATACGCTAAAGGAACAAAGCCCAAGCGAAAATAATCAAATTAACCCAAGAATCCCGAAATTGCTCAAACCCAGCCCCTGGGCCCACGTCTCGAAATCCGACCAAAGTCTCAAAATACGACAACCCATTCAATTACGAGACTATCCATACTAGTTTCACTCAATTCCGACTTCGAATCGGCTTTCACATCCCAAAAATTCATTTTATGAAGCTCCACAAAATTTTCCCCAAATTTTCATCCCAAATCTCTACTCAAATGATGAATCCAATGCTATAATCATGTATTTTAGCCAAAATTGAGTTAGAATCACTTATCCTGATGGTTTTCTTGAAAATCCCTCGAAAAACCGCCAAAACCCGAGCTCTCTAGGTCAAAATATGAAACAAAATCCCAAATCTCGTATTTATAGTGCACCTCTTGGATTCCCATCACCGCTGACCGCGGTTCTGGTGGCTGCACAGACATGCCTTAGTATTTTGGCCATAACTTTCTCTACAGATGTCCAAATTATGATTTCTCTACCTTTTTGGAAACTAGACACGAAGGGCTACAACTTTTGTTTTTGATGCCCAAATCTCGTATTTATAGTGCACCTCTTGGATTCCCATCACCGCTGACCGCGGTAAATCACCTCTGACCGCGGTTCTGGTGGCTGCACAGACAGGCCTTAGTATTTTGGCCATAACTTTCTCTACAGATGTCCAAATTATGATTTCTCTACCTTTTTGAAAACTAGACACGAAGGGCTACAACTTTCGTTTTTTAATCATCTTAAAATTCCTTGTAGATCAAAAGATATAGGCTTCCGAAGTCAGACCAAACGAACCTGTAGATTCTACCCTGGATCGCCTCAGCGCTCCTTTTTCCGCCTCAGCGGTAAAACTTCCGCCTCAACGGTAGATTTAAGCACCAGAACCATTGCTTGAGTTCTGGTAATGCTCAGACCCGCTCAAAACTCACTCGAAACCCACCCGGGGCCCTCGGGACCTCAACCAAGCATACCAACACCTCCCATAACTTCATTAAAACTTAGTCGAACCTTCGAATAACTCAAAACAACACCAAAACACCAAATCAACTTCGGATTCAAGCTTAAGAACTTAGGAACTTTCAAATTCAACAAACAATGCCGAAACCCATCAAATCACCTCCGAATGACCTGAAATTTTGTACACATGTCACAAATGACACTACGAACCTACTCCAACTCCCGGAATTCTATTCCGACTCCGATATCAAATTTTTCACTGCCGACTGGAAATCGCTAAATTTTCAATTTCACCAATTCAAGCCTAATTCTACCACGGACCTTCAAAACACAATCCGGACGCGCTTATAAGTCCAAAATCACCTAACAGAGCTAATAGAGTCGTCAAAATTCAAATTCGAGGTCAAATACTACAAAGTTAAAACTTGGTCAAACCTTTCAAATTTAAAGCTTCAAACTGAGAATCATTCTTCCATATCTATTCCGATTAACCTGAAAACCGAAACCGACGATTTATATAAGTCATAATACATCATACGGGGCTAGTCATGTCTGAGAACTGGCGAACGAAGTGCAAGTGCTCAAAATGACCGATCGGGTCGTTACACTAGTACAACTAGCAAGGTGAACTTCCATGAAAAATCTAATTGAATTCTCAATTGCTAAAATATATGAAAGAGTTGCGTAGGAATTTTTAGAAGCTAGCTTAATGATAATGAGTAGCCCTGCAGTTTAACGCCCACACACTGCTCATGTATAAGTAGTAAAAGTGGATCAGCAAGTTTTGCAATTTTGTCATGGCGAATTCTGGAAAATAACTTTTCTTGGAATATGCTTTGTAAAATGGTAGTTGGCAGGTTGGATGATATTCAGCTTTTATTTAATTGCTCTTCAAAGGTCCACCGATGGGGGGATAAATCAGACAAAAATTTGGGCTGTCCTTTTTCCCCCACTTTCTTTGTTTTTATGTGAAATTGGGAACTGCGAAGCGATTTTCTTGTAACTTGTCCACAGTTTGAGGACAACAGAATCATTTATTTATCCACTTTTGAGGTAGAAACTCTTAATTTATAAGCCTGTTCAGTTAGATGTATCCTTTATCCAGTTTAAGATCTTGTCCACAAGACCTTCTAAAATGCAGAGTGCTATTAGCAAATACTTTCCACTCAGCATGAGGAGTCTAACTAAACTCCTTAATGCCGCGGCACACCAACCTAGAGTAGCTTGTACAACTGGATACCGAGACTCAGCATAACTGGGTTGCATGCTAAGCTTCATAATTTGTTAACTGACCAATCATGATTAAACAAGGATTTATACTTGGTGTCATATCCTTTGCCCTCCTCTAGAGTTCATCAGATCTCAAATATATCATGTGTCCAAACCCTTCCCCTTCTTTATAATGATACCAGCTTAAAGTTGAACTTCAGGGCTTACGGAAGCTTGTGGTTATCAGTTGTCTTCAGGCTGATTTAAGTAAACTGAAACTCCATTCTAGATTGATCAAGAACATAAGTGTCATACTTGCCTATAAAATATATGGACGTTTCTGGAAAAGTATTACTGTTGATGATGAGAAGAAAGTAAAAACTACGAAAACAAGAGGTCGCCGCAGCATGTACTTCAGTTGAAGGACATAATGAATTGATATAAATTGATCGTTACGCGTTCAATACTTCAAAGATATAGGATGCATTGAATAACTATCTAGCATATTCCCCAGTTTTTTCTTGTTGAGTTCAATGTCCATTGTCCAGTCTGGGTGCAGCAGCAACAACAACATCATACCCAGTAAAATCCCACTAGTGGGGTCTGTGGAGGGGTAGGATGTACGCAGACCTTCCCCCTTCCCCCGAAGGGTAGATGTCTGGGTGCAGCAGCATATGGTGATAGTAGAATCCCTTATCTCAATAGTTTTGGTTCTTAATTCTGTATCTTGATTGTAATTTATGCACTTCTTATATGTTATATTACTTGGTGGGTTAAATAGACTACATTACTTGATTGTATGGGTTTCGGATTCCTGAAGCTGACTTGATTATAGCCTCCCCCGAATATCCCTTACTCAATGTATCTTTCAGCATATACTTGATTTGAAGGTCACTATGGCTTGATATCAATTGATTGTTAGATACTTGAAAAATATAGAACGAATTGGACAACTATTTACTCGTTTTCTTTCCCCAGTTTTGAGTCTCTTGTTGCGTTCAATATGCAGTCTATAGTGCAGCGGCATATGGTTATAGAACCTCTTCTTTCAGTAGTTTGGATTATTGAATCTGTATCTTGATTACAATTTATTAACTTCAAATATTTTAAAGTCAAGAGGATGCTAACATTTCGATTCCTAGAAAATAAAGGATGAAAAAGATTAGTTTTTATTGTCACTATGGGTTAGGTGAATATATAAATATTTACGTACTCGTGGCTGGCAAATCACTTGTCTAGCTTACAATCTGTAGTGTAGCAGCTCACATGGTTATTCTATCACAGGCTTACAAGAGAGTTGGGAGCATGATGCATAATGGAGATAATGGCCGTGGTGTCATTGGTGTTATTGATGTCACAAATCTAATGGTGAACATTCCTTCTGTTTGTTGTCTGATACTTTCTGAAATAAATATGCTGCAAATATTTTTGATCTTTGTGAGTTGTAATCATACCATTTGGCTCACAAATGTGAACGATGTTTTTGTTTTCACCTAAAATTACTTGGAATAGCATTACAATCATAAAGTTTTGCGTCTTAGACAATTTTTTTCATAGTAAAATTATAGCGGTGTGTTATATTATTTTATGGTCATCCCTTCAAGCATGTTTGAGTTAGTATTTTCGTTAGTCTATATAGTTTTTGTGGGCCTTTAACTTTTTAGTTTTTGTGGGCCTTTAACTTTTTAGGAAGTCGCACTTAAGCCATGTTGAAAATGAAGGAGATTTGCAACATTCATTGAGTTTAAGACGTGAGACATTTTTTCCCTCAAGTGACATTTAGATGTAAATCCGTTTGTTTAGGCTCTAAGCCTGCATGTAATTCTGTATTACTGATGTTCAATTCAGTTACTTTTACATTTAAAAAAAAATGAAAAATGAAAGTTAAGCAATTATGAAGATGACACGGTGGTAATTGTTGGTGACTTGGAGTAATTAAACTTTGAGCAAGTGAAAGGTTTGAGAAATTACTGGCCGGGGAAAAGGACAAAAAGCAAACAAATCTTACATATGTAGTTACAATGTTAATGATGATCAAACAAAAGATATCTATCTTGAGCTGGAAGATTCTTAGAGTCACTTGAGATGTTTCTTTTAATAGTTTCTATTGATATGAATTTCCTTGAGAATTAACTTGAGTTTTTGAATGGAATACATATTGTCAACAATACGAGGTTACTTTTGCCTATCAACATTTTATTCTAGGGTTTCTTGATTATTTGATAATAATTTTTTTCCTGGTGTAAGAGGAAACGTTGATAGTTGAGTAGATTTTTAGGATTCTGAAGTATACTCATAGTATAATGCTTTTGTGTGTGACCTATAGGTCATGAGTTCGGCCCGTGGAATTAGCTACTATAATGCTTGCATCAGGGTAGACTGCCTACATTACACCCTCTTGGGGTGCGGCCCTTACGCGGATCCTGCGTAAATGCGGGATGCTTCGTGCACTGGGCTGCCCTTTTTGTCCTTTTATCAATAAATCAAAAATCCCAAATTCCAAACCAGTTGAGGTAGGCTATATGAATCGTTAGCATTCATGACGATTTTTATGCTGGCTCACAACCTACTGTCACCTTTGTCCTTTATCTGGGTCTGGAATCATCTACACTTTTGCACATAGGTGAAGTTGCCATCTTGATGTATCATTTAATTTTTTGATATTAAGAAAGTTAGAAAAGGAACTGAATATTTACTGAAAATATTAATAAAGAAGGTGATGCTGTAGCAAAGAAGCTTTCTTTTTTACCTTTTTAGAAGACTTTCTTTATGATAAAAGAGGTACAGAAAACTTAACTTTTTTCTAAAAGCACATAGGCGAAGCTGCCAACTTGATGTATCAATAAAAAAAATATGATATTAAAAATGTTAGAAAAGAAAATGAATATTTACTCCACTAATGTGTTTCTGGCACAGGCTGAAGATAATGGTCATGTTTGGGTGCACAACAATAAGCAAGGATTCCAGGACTGCGAAGTGTATGCTGAATTGGAGAAGTGGCTGGGGGGAAAATCGGACAGATACTTGGACGAACACGTCGATAAAGTTGAATTGGTACTCCCTCACTATACTGACCTAGTATGAAGTTCATTTCTGGTCCAGCTGAAGCTATTTCTTCCCTCCCCTCTCCCGTCCCAATTCTTGAATATTATAAATGATAAGTAATGATATTTTTTTCGAGTTTAATAAAATATTGTGTTTTGGAGTAATTCAAAAGCTGACCATACTCTTCAACTTTCTCATTTGATTTCTCATATTTTATGGGATGACTTCTGCTAAGATATTTGATGAAATATCCAAACTTTTGAAATAGTTGTGGGATTCAGTAGAGATGTAAGTATATAAACAACGGAATTTATTGTGTAGCATCATTGTTCTCCTGTGAGGGCAATTGCTAGTATTCTGTGATGGCGTCATTTTAATTTAATCGCTTAATGTGTTTCAATGTTTCTATCCCTTAGTGATGTGTTTCGATCTCAATGTTTGTTTAGCTTCTTGTCAGGTAATAACTCTAAAAAGAAATCCAACTTATTTTGTATCGAGGATGCAATCTAATAACTTAAAACCACCCCGTCAATGAGAACTGATTAAATGAATTCCGTGAGAGTAATTTGAAGGATAAACTAGTTGTGGCGTATTTATGCAATCAAAGCGAAGTAAGACTTTGCCGGAGCTGGATCCGAAAAATGGGAAAGTAAAATCAGAGAAGCAATGATAAGCAAGGCAATAAAAAACATTTGAAGAAAAATTATTAGTTCGGTGATTCTAGAGTAAGGGTGGTCCAAGGTATCATCACTAATGCGCTGTTGTTTTCCCCTTTTGGAGATTGGTGAAGTGATTTATCACGTTTTCCATAGCCAACAAGGAGGTTTATGGCACAAAAGTTTTATTAAGAGGTTCATCTGATTAGAAATAAAGCATGAGGAAAACGTTGGAATGTTTCTGGTAATCTGATTCGCGTGTAATATGTAAACTATTTTAGAATCGGAAATTGATGCCGTTTCTCTGTGAGTACGATTATCCAAACTACTGCCTATATAGGCAGCAGTATGCCTTTACTTTCATCTCAAGCAGATGCCTTTTTGAAGAAGTGCTGTTAATCATGTTCTTTTTATGATTCCCTTTTTGAAATACCAGTGCATTCACAGTCCAGCTTTGCCGGCATTTCTGAGACCGAGCTAAGCATGGAGAAGGGGTCTCCTATATCTCTTTAGTCTTTCTGTAGCCTTTCTATTGCATTTTTAGATTGTAAAGTTCATGGTTCATTTTTGTCAAAGATGACATTCTCACCAAATTTTAACTAGGGTTTTCCTCTCTTACAGAAGGCGGGTACCGGTGTCTACAAACCTGACCACGAGTGGGTGCAGTGTGACAAATGTAGAAAGTGGAGAATGTTGAGCCATGGCTTCAACAGCAAGAGTTTACCGCTTCAGTGGTAAGAGTCTTTTCTGACTTCCCCCAACTAAATTGAGAAATATGACCTAAAATAGAGCTTCTCTAGCAGTGTTGCTAAAAGCTATGGCTTTATCGCTTAGAGCGATGAAGCAATGTGAAGCGAGGGGTTGTAGCGTCATGGGTGAATCCATGTTCTTTGGAGAAATGTGCACTTCAAACAATGACGCGCAAAGTGATCCAAAGAAAAGGTGGTCGGTTATTTGGATTTCAACTTTGAGGAGTTGGATTAATATCGGCGCTTACCTTCTCAGTTATCGCTTCAAGCCCCACGAACCTTGCTACATTTTGCACTTTTCACTTTTAAAACTAGTGTCTCTCTAAGAATCTTAACTTGATTTATCCAAAATAAATCCAAGAAGTCTTATCCACAATTGATGTCCTCATATGTCGGGGTCTTTCTCTCACCCCAAGCACTGAATTGTTCTCTTGTAAAGAATGTTTCCATGTGATCATAATTTTCAGAACTCTTCTGATAGTTTAAAACCCTTGAACAATACAATCAGATACTTTTGCTCTGTAAATCAAGACTATTGCAGATCTTAAATCCGAGTGGTAGCATACGTCTTCTAAAAGTAAATAAAAGTGTTCGCACTCTAACAACTTAACTTTTGAATTAGACAGTTTACACCCTTCAATAGGGTATCAGATGGTATTGGAGTAGGTAGAAGTAGGTAGAAATTTGGCGGTTGAATCTCATCATCATCCATCAAAAATAATCAAATCTACATGTACGCAAGTGTGTTGCTAACCTGAAATAAATAACTGAAGCTGTACTACGAAGAAATTTAAGTTTGAGAAGTTAACACTAAGGATGCCATTTTTTGGAATTAGAAAAATTTGAGAACTCATACTAGCAAATGGTCCCGATCTATGCCAAAATGGCCCGAGTAAATTCCAACCAGTGAAATCAAGCTCAACAAGATTATATCAAGGAAATTGGCCCATAAAGTTAGTACTATAGGCTCCACATTTAAAAAATAATAATACTGAAGTCTCAACTCTATATTCGAGCTCTAAATAAAAGCATGTTCAAGTTGCTAAAGTATGTACAAGTTCCGGTATTACAAGATGAAGCCACTCAAACACACTTTAACAGAGACTACTTCTGGACAGATGTTTGATAGATTCAACATAAACATGACTCATCTAACTAATCCTAGGAGCCAAGTTAATTGATAGGTACCGCGGATTTACATCCATGAGTAATCTGATATAGAGACTGCTTTAGTTCTGAAAAATTAACTCCTCTTTCCCATCGCATTACTATTATCCAGGAATAGAGAATCTGGAATTCACAGATAATATGCTGTTTCACTGATTATACGGCCAAATGTCAAATTTGAAGGATACAGAAAACGGACTTTATAGAAGAAATGATTTATTGCAAGACGAAGTCTATTATGGTCATGTACTCTGCAGTCAGCTTCTACCTGTTTGCTCAGTATCATTTTAATAGCTAACTCTTTTTTGCTGTTGTTGGTGTCTCTTGTTTTCTCATGTATAATGATTTTTCACTAAGTTCTTTGTCAATTGTATTTGCCACATATTCACTATGTTTGTTCTGTCAATCTTGTTCGACATACTCTAGGTTCTGTTACATGAAACCTTTTAATGGTAAGTGCGAGATACCAGAACAGGAAGTTGAACCTGGAGTGATAACAATATCCAGCAAGCGTTTGGGATACACTCCCACTGAAGATCGTGAAGAAATAAAGGGCAAGTTCTCCAGAAAAGCTGCGGAAACATCAGAAAGTATGACCCTGAAAATTGTTCTCTTCCTTAGTTATTCTGGTTTGCTGCTACAAGTATAATAGTTAAGTTCCTCTTTTGCCTGGTGAGGAGAGGTGTTTGTTAAAGTGGTTTGTGCATAAGTAGATAAAGTTTCCAAGTTTAGGTGCAGCTTGGATATATGATTATAGATGGTCATTAGAGTTCTATTTAGAGGGTTGACCCAAGATATCAATGTTTATTGGGAAGGTTTGCTGGGTGGGAAATCTGGAATTGATGATTTCATTTTAAGTTTAGTGTTTTTGTGGTACAGACTACCGGGGTCTATATCCCTTGCCATTACTTGAGGTAAAGTAAACATATCCAGAGCATGTTTAGGAGATGTCATGCTGATGGTTCAGTTTTCGGTGCGAGAAACAAAGAAACCTTTCAGCTCTTTAATAGGGTGGAATTTCTTTGATGGTTGTCTCGCCTATACTTTTGCATTAGACGTATGTTAACTGGATCAATATAATTTTCGAGAGATAAATGAGGGTTTATTATGATACAGGTTCTGACATTCTCAGTTTTAAGTGATCTATAATGAGGCTTAACTTTTGAAGATGTTCCAATTACATGATAAACAGGATAATGATTTTTAGGCCTCATTGTCTCTTTCTCATATTATATGCTCAACGGTTTCTTATGCAGACATTGGTGAGAACATTTCAAGTCAAACCATGGAGGATGATCTTCCAAACGACTATTCAGAGAGACGTAAAAGGTTCAGAAGGAGTTGTAGAAAAAGTTAGTATTATTTTGAATCGTCTTGTTTCTTCATGTGCAGGTATCTTATGTATATGTTGTCAATAGATTTTTTTTGTTACTACAACAATATGTTATGATCGGTCGTCAAGAAATGTGTTATACGACCGAGCACATATCTTTTTGAAGCCTTCTATTTTCATCTTGTACAAGTGATTGTTCCAAGTGAAGCATAGATATTCACTTTTAGATCGAATATAGTATACTTAATTGCTCGGCTGTGACGATAGTATTTTAAGGGGTCGCTTGGTTGAGAAATAAGTTATCCCATGATGAATTATCCTGGGATTATTAATCCCACTGTCCCATAGGGATAAAAAAATACTACAATTTCGGGATTAGTTATATCACGATTTTGTCCCAACCAAACATGGTATAACTCATCTCAAAAATAATCCCGGGATTATCCCTTATCCATTCATGTTATGTGAATCCATCAGAGAACATAGTAAGGTGAATAATTGTTGTATGGCCTACAAGGATCCCGACGCCCTAATGAGGTTCAAATTCATTTTTGCTCCATTACCTTAATATGACTGATGAAACATAGAAGTTTTTGCAATAGTAGCACTAAGATTGACGCTAACACTGTTTCAATGAGAATTTGGAATTAAAACCCATAACTCACCCAAACCCCTCGTCTCCCACCCCCAAGAAGAAAAGGAAAGTGAATCAATATGCATTAGTTGATTTCAGATAAATTTTGAAGATTTTAACTTGGTAGGACCACAAATCAATGAATATTTTAAATATTTGCACGACTGATAGGAAATATGTGTCGAGTGGGCACAAGGACACAAAGAAGGCCTTTTTGGTTGGATGTATTTCATTTTCAATTGTAGTGCTTTTATTGTAATCGCACTTTCATCAAAAAAGAGAGCGACTTTTTCGTTAGTGCCTTCATACAAAGGGTAGTTCCTACTTGCCCATGACTTTTCCAGTATCCCTTAATATTGACATATTATTGTTTGGATACGAATTGTTACAATTTTCCTCATACCAAATGGACAGATGAAATAAGTTGTCATTTCGTGACAATCTAACAATATTAATTGTAATTTACGATACTATCGTATCACCATACAAGAGGACCCCCCTTCACAGTTATCTTTGTACTAGTTTTTCGGCACATGTGTGCTTCATCATGGAGTAAACAGTTTGTAAAATAAAATTGATACAGCTAAAGCAGAAGTTTTGAGTAAATAATTATACATGAAGAACAAAATAAATAAATAAAAACTCTCATCAATGTGAAGCTCAACGCAACAAAGTAGTCTTCGAACAATAACAATTCTTCTGATATATAATATTTAGCTTGATCACTATTTCCTTGATGTCTCAAAGTTTCTGCCATGTTTTAAGAAATTGTAGCCTCCCAAATCCGTATCTAAAAATCTCGGTGGACAAGCACATTAGCTTATAATGAGAAAGAACAACAACAACATAAATGCATTGAATTGTTTAATTAAGTGAGAAAAATAATCCATAACTTAATCTATGAAATAGCTAGCGTAGAGTGAAATCTTTTCAATAGTCACGCTTACAAACAGAAATATCAGTTACAACTTATCCTTCAAGTCTATCTTGGAAGAAGTGTGAAGTAAATAAAGGAAAACGATTTAAAAATTTATTTTCACTCATCATATGCTTGACGTTCTCCAATGTTTAATCTATAGATTCCTAAGGATATTTCCTATCTAGTAGCGCAGAGACGTATTCAATGTATTCGTCTTTTTGCTTCGCTAACTTTTAAATCTCAATTGGACCATAGAAAAAGAGAAAAAAGTAACTCTAACCTCATAGAAGTAATTCTGACAGTGAGATCCCAAAGTGTGACATATGTTAGAAAAACTATCAATCATTAATAGATGAACTGAACACAAGTCATGCCATAAAAATATGGTTGAACATTGTATCACATTGACTTCAGAAATTAAGGTTCCAACTAACAATCTTACGTGCATATCTGTGATTTTAAAATATTCACTTGGATGCTTGAAAAAGGAATAAATACTATTATATCAAATGCAAAAATGAAGAGGTCAAACACAGGATTTTTCGTTTACGAATTATAAGCTCTGAAGAAGTCATCTTAGAGTTTCTTCCCCTGTTATCCCTTCAAATTTTTATCTTTCATCTTCAATATGTCAATATAACTCCATGGTATTTCTCAGTTGTCATCTCCAATTCCAATTGAAATCCAAGTGAGATTCTAAAGTCTAGTGTTATCTTTCTCATAAATTAATGGGTATTACTTTTTTCATAATTAGCACAGAGTACCAGACATAAAATTTGTTCCTTTCCTTCTGCTTTCACGTAAAGAAAAAAAACAATTAATATCTTCCTCCACTAAGCAGTCAAATCTTTCACGAAACTCAAGCAAATCACACTGGTCTCACTACAACAAAGAATTACAGAACAAAGAAATCAAAAGAATGACAACAAAGCTTAATTATTGAAAATTCCTAGACCTTACCCTCATCTCAATTTCCATTTCTTCCGCAGTCTCTGCATCCTCACCATGTATTCCATCATATAGAGTCCTCAACATCATAAGCCAAAAACAGATTGAAGTATACTTTCTGTCAGTGGGCCAAGTAAGTCCGTTGACAAAAGGTTGTCTCTATCTAACTATCATCGTCAAATTACATATATTACGAAATTACAGTTTTTAATACAGGATAAACCATGTCGTATTAAACAGCATGATGTATAACATAATTTTGAAAAATAAAAAACTTACCTCTAGTTGGCTGGTACATATCTTCTCATGAATGTTAGGATGATTTATGCCACGATATGGAACTCATCTCTTTCACTTCCTTTCATGTTACTGAATCTCTTGGTATTGTCTTACCAACAGATATTACTCTCAAGGCATGCCGAGAAACCAGTTCTATGGTGGGCTGGTGAACACAAACATGATCGTGCACTCTTCAAGCCTTCCATCTTGAGCCCATAACATGGCGTCTCAATGTTCAACTATATTCTAGTCCCTGCAAACATATGTAGAGGCTTCCTAATCAAAATTGAAACAGAAGTTGACAGTATAAAAGTAGTAATAAGCGATAATAGAAGAACAAAATAAGTGAATGAGAAAATTTCCTTTGGAGGTATAACTACAGAATGTGGACTTTGTGAAGGAGCATATCTCTTCATAACAATAAGTAAGCGTCTTTTCGTTTAAGCTCGTTTGCTAAGCGTCTTTTTTTTTTTAAAATTAGGGTACTTAATTTTAGGGTTGTGCATAATTTGGTAAATACCGAATTACCGTACCGAAATCGAAAATTTTGGTATTTGGCATTCGATATTTTGGTATTTGGTATGGTATTTGGTTTAAATTTTAAAAAATATTGGTATTAGGTATGGTATTTGGTATTTTAAAATGAAATACCGAGATACTGATACCGTACCAAAATATATATTATATTACACAATACACATATTATTAGTCATAACATAAATATAAAAATCTAAAATTTTACTTTCCTTTATTCTCTAAGTTCATCAATTAACTCTAAGCAAGTAACATGATATTTCTAATGATCAAATTTATTCTTTTATGTACAGTTTTCTCTCTCTAAGTTGGTATTTGCTAGTTTTGGACAAAACTTTTGTCAACAAATGTTTTTAGCTTTGTACTTTTGAGTACGTTAATTTAGAATATTACAGTTTATGACTCTATGCACTAGTTAGTATTTGAACCGAATAAACCAAAGTTACTGTCACACCTCCTTTTTGCGCGCCCCGCCCCGAGGGGTAAGATGCGCGGGTGGAGTTTTTCCAATTTAAGTGACAATATTCGAAATGGGATTATTTATTTAATTCAGAGTCGCCACTTGGGAAAGGTTTGGCTTTTGGTGTCCCAAGTCACCGGTTTATCTTGAATCCCAAATCGAGGAAATTTTCGACTTTTCCAAATGAAGTCTGCGAACCAGAAATTCTAAGTAAGGAATTCTGTTGACCCGAGGGAAGGTGTTAGGCACCCTCGAATCCCGTGGTTCTAGCACGGTCGCTTAAATTGTTATAATGGCTAAATATCTGATTTAAATACATGTTGTGACTTATGTGCTTTTATTAAGTTTTAACCGCTTTTATTATTATCATTTACTTTTATAGAATTGCAACGTCGTGAAAATGTATCTCGAACCACGTCACAATCAATGCACCCGTAGTTGTTAACACATTTCGACTCCGTTGAGATTTGAAATTGGGTCACATAAATGCGCACCCGAATTTAAGAATGTGATTTGATTAAGTCGCGCCTAAAGAATCTAACGCGTTATTGTCTTCGGGGAGGGCAGTGGAATTCACTAAACAGCCCGTCCCAAATTCTAAGTATTTATTATGACCAATTATTGAGGGCCCCGCAATTTGCCTTTTGATTTGGCGAGGCTCGTCTCATTATTTTAGAAGGGTACCCTACAAGAACTACATTTTACTACATTTATCTTTTAAGGGAAGGATGATGCCGAATTTTGCTGGTTTAGACAAATACGGACTGAATCCTTATTATGTTTGCCGAACCTAAACTTGTTTGATTACTTGATTGATTGTTCATGAGGTGAGAGCTACGGCATGCTTTGTCTTCAACAAGTGAATATGCTTATTAATTCGCTAAGTGAGATTGCAAACAAACTAACAACATATGTTGAGTTATGTTTTAACGACCTCCAAGTTCTATTCTTAACACTCTAACCTATTCGAAATTGATAAAGAAATCGGCTGTTTTATTAGGAAAAATTACTACTAATTGAACTCAAAAATGATTATCAGTTTTTCTCAACAATCATTACATCATTTCGAAATAAAAATCTGTAACGAAACCCAGTATCGAACCTGTA
The DNA here is from genome assembly GCF_000393655.2 of Nicotiana sylvestris. Lineage (NCBI taxonomy): Eukaryota > Viridiplantae > Streptophyta > Magnoliopsida > Solanales > Solanaceae > Nicotiana > Nicotiana sylvestris. The sequence goes on from NC_091058.1 coordinate 69,205,976, forward strand.
TTGGAACGAATGAACTGACAAGAGAACTGGCATTCATAGCCATACTCTTAGTGTGACTGTATGGGAGTTTGTTTGGGGATACATTTATCCCGGACCCCAGTATCGCAGTTTTGTCAATTCAGTGGTCTAGGCAAAATACATACAATGCTTACCATGACTCTATGTTATACAGTCATACTAAATCAAACAAGTGTTATACTTGAACTGAATGTATACTAAATCAAAACATGCTGTCCATGTCATACCTGTCATTACTATTGAGCCATGCTATCTAACAGTTCATCTTAAACAAAATGTATGCTAGTTCCTACAGAATATTTGCAGTTCACAGTAAGAATACAGGCCCAAACAACATTCGAACTATCTTTTTACACCAATGCTATAACATAAACTGGCGTTCATTCCTTTATTTCTGCTTCAACTTCAAACTTTCAACAATACAAGGTTCAAAGGTTGTGTACCTGGGAATATTTGCAATTGAAGAAAAAGGGCAATCAGTAGAGTAACAATGAACAAATGCAGCAGCAGTAACAGCACCAACAGCAACAGGGCAGAATAGCAGCAGGCAAAACAAATAGCAAGAAACAGGCTCGAGTGCAGAGATGCAAATATGGCCAATAGAAAGTAATAGCCAAATAGCAGCAACACCCAGTGGAATAGAAACAGAAATCCAAACAGACCAGACCAGTAGTAAACCAATGAAAACACTCGACTAATAGACACAACTGGAATTTCAAAGAATCAGAATTGATTTGAAACAGGTTTAACAACTGAAACCCAGTAATAATAGGAGGAAAAAGCTTCTGATTGTTGGTTGTATAGCTTCTATCCCTTAACCTCTCTCTATCTGTGTTTTTGTTTTTCCTTTTCAGCTCCTAAGGTTCAATGTCTGTCCCTTAATTCTGTATGTCCATGCCTTTATAAACCTCAAAAACTATCTCTTTCAACAGCCTGTTTTCAGAATATCCCAGTACCCCTCCCATGTGCCTTCCATTTTTAATTCCAAACTTTAGCTAATTAAGTATTAAACCCCATCAACCTTCTCTGGCAGACTTCACTTTTAAAAGGTTTACATACTTCTTTAAACTAAAGCCAAGTATGGGCAGTGGAATGTATCTGACAGCATATGCTGTCAAATTGTTTAAAACTTAACAAAGGCCTTTATGCAGGCCACAGGCTGTGCACAAAGCACATGAGGTGCACTAATGCACCTGCTGTGCATGAGTGCACATGCCTTCCAATTCAGAATTTAAACTAAACAAATCTTTTTACATTACTGTTTAATCCAAACAACTATAAGTAAACAAAAACTGGTTCTTAATTGACTCAACAAATGCTTAGCAGAAGTAAATCGATTTGTTATTGTTCGGACAGTTGAGAGTAATTGACGACACATGTCGATTCGACTATATTAGCATTAACATACACAATCGTAACCAAAAATCCGACATTTAACAGTATCGACCCATAATTCGAATTATACTGACTGAGCAAAGTGGTACTTGAGGAACCAATTGCTCAGTCAACATTTGAAGCTCAATTATTGTACAACAAATACATATGTTTCATCAGAACAGGAGGGGGGGATTTTAGACAAACAAACAGAAGTTCAGGCAAAACGGTTGAAGAACAGTTGATAGAAGTCAAGGACAGAAAACGAACAGACCCTTACAACAATCAAACGAACCAAAGCAAATAAAGAAAAGAAAGAACTCACCTTAAACCTTGAAAATTAAGACCTCGACTCGGACTTGGCCAGGCCTTTCTTAAGGCTGAACGGACTTTAAACGAAGTGTTTCTCATATGAGAAACACTTTGATTAAAGTCTATTAGACCTTAATCTCTTTGGTTGAACCAAATGACGGAGGAACACAAAATTTTCAAACTTAGATCTGGGATTCAGGCTTCCCTGGTCAGATTCGGACCAAACCAAGTATGGTTTGGTCACGAGGGGGGTCTGGGGAGTATCTGGTGTGAAGCTGGGGTTAAACTGTGTAGATCGAGTTTCGACTCGAATCTTCAAATGAAGATTCGAGAAGGTGGGGAGGGATTCGAACTACAGGGTTAATGGATTCATGTTCAGGAAGGCAAGGGGATTCTAGGGTGTTAAGGGGAAGGTCACCGGCATCCATGCCGCCGGCTTTCATGGCGAAAGTACGCAGGGGCGGCTAGGGTTTTAGGGCTGTTTGTTTGGGGACGAAGGTTGGGGTTCAGATAGGGGGGCAGGGTAGGATTATGGCCTTATATAGTTAATGGGTGGATTGATCTCGACCGTTAGATCAATCTAGATCTACGGTCTGGATCTGATAGCTTAAGTGGAACGGTGTCGTTTCAAGGGTAAAGGGTTGGGGTCGGTCCGGGTGAGACGGGTCGGGTTTATTGGTGGGTTATGGGGAATTGATCTTGGCCGTTGATCAATTTGAGATCAACGGCCCAGATCAACCTGTACCAAAACGACGTCGTTTGGATTCTCTGGGCATCAGGTGGTGTTGGACCGGGCAGGCCTGGGTTTTGGGCTGTTTGTTTGGGCCAATTTTGTTAAAATTGGCCCAAGTCCGGGAGGGAAGGGGTCCTTTCAATATATTTTTTCTCTTTTTTTTTTCTTATTTATTTTAAAACAAAACCAAGCCAAAAAATCAAATTAAAATTAAACACACACTCAATACAATTATTTGCACACATACTAAAATATTTCAAAACAGGTAAAGTTAAACAAAAAATAAAATCACGGACGAAGATGCCTATTCGTGATTTTCTATTCAACGACCGGATTACGGTTCGAATTATGCAGGACACATATATTTTTGAATTTTGTTTTAATAAAGTAAATAAATAAAAATGGGCCGAAGTCACAAATAAATCAACAAGGTGCCGCACAGAAATCCAAAATTTGTACAGCAGGGCCAATTATTATTTTTTATTTCCTTTTGGAGCGATTGTCGTGCGAAACAAAAATCACGTGCTCACAGCTGCCCCTCTTTGTTCGGAAACACGAAGAGTTTTCGTGCAAAGATAAAGTGAGCGCGTATGAGCGATTTTTGCCTATGGACCACTCCGTACGAAGCATTTTTGAAAGGTCTGACCGAATCTTGCTTCAAAGATTTCCTACATATCCTGGGCTAAACAGGAATCAGGTCAATGTAGTTCGGGAAGTTTTGGTAGCTGGGACTACCATGGGATGGCAATGCTTGCTGCTACTGCTGTTGCTGTTGTCACTGCTACGTCACTGACCGCCTTATTACAACCAAACGAAAATTGGAAACTGAACTAACTACTTATATGCATGTCAACTGCTAGTTACAAGATTCCTATCTATGATTCTTTTACGACTTGATCTTGGGTCTTAGCTGCTCCTGCTTGTAGACTCCGATCTGAATCTTGATGCTTGCGAGTTGCGGCGACTCGTTCAACCTCTGGGATACTGAGTGAGACACGATTGGCAGGGTTTAGGACCTTAGTCAAACGTTGGAGTCGATCTGCTCCCCATTCACTCTGATATCTCTGGATGTCTTCTCTTTTTTTTTTTTTTTTTTTGATTTTGAGTTGAGACTCATCTCGTGGGTCATTTCGATCCGTGTAGCTCGAGGTTAGACCTGCGGGAAAAACAAACAAACGAACGAAATTTTCTGCCCCAGTTTCACTAGGAAAATTTCGTTAATTATTCACCAGGAAGTTCATAAAATTGATGAAAGAGGATATGCATGCTCAGTTTAGGGCTGGAGTCCTAACACCGGCTAGTTGGGGAGAGGTTCGGTTTGGGGTTTAAAACCCTAACGCCGATCAAAGGAAGAACTCAGTTTAGGGTTTAAAACCCTAATGCTGACTGCATGGAAAAGCTCAGTTTAGAGTTTAAAACTCTAACGCTGGCTGAAAGGAAAATTCAGTTTAGGGTTTAAAACCCTAATGCTGATTGCATGAAAAAGCTCAGTTTAGAGTTTAAAAACTCTAATGCTGGCGGGAAGGAAAAAGTTCAGTTTAGGGTTTAAAACCCTAATGCTGATTGCATGAAAAAGCTCAGTTTAGAGTTTAAAACTCTAATGCTGGCTGAAAGGAAAATTCAGTTTAGGGTTTAAAACCCTAATGCTGATTGCATGGGAAAGCTCAGTTTAGAGTTTAAAACTCTAATGCTGGCTGAAAGGAAAATTCAGTTTAGGGTTTAAAACCCTAATGCTGATTGCATGGGAAAGCTCAGTTTAGAGTTTAAAACTCTAATGCTGGCTGAAAGGAAAATTCAGTTTAGGGTTTAAAACCCTAATGCTGATTGCATGGGAAAGCTCAGTTTAGAGTTTAAAACTCTAATGCTGGCTGAAAGGAAAATTCAGTTTAGGGTTTAAAACCCTAATGCTGATTGCATGGGAAAGCTCAGTTTAGAGTTTAAAACTCTAATGCTGGCTGAAAGGAAAATTCAGTTTAGGGTTTAAAACCCTAATGCTGATTGCATGGGAAAGCTCAGTTTAGAGTTTAAAACTCTAATGCTGGCTGAAAGGAAAATTCAGTTTAGGGTTTAAAACCCTAATGCTGATTGCATGGGAAAGCTCAGTTTAGAGTTTAAAACTCTAATGCTGGCTGAAAGGAAAATTCAGTTTAGGGTTTAAAACCCTAATGCTGATTGCATGGGAAAGCTCAGTTTAGAGTTTAAAACTCTAATGCTGGCTGAAAGGAAAATTCAGTTTAGGGTTTAAAACCCTAATGCTGATTGCATGGGAAAGCTCAGTTTAGAGTTTAAAACTCTAATGCTGGCTGAAAGGAAAATTCAGTTTAGGGTTTAAAACCCTAATGCTGATTGCATGGGAAAGCTCAGTTTAGAGTTTAAAACTCTAATGCTGGCTGAAAGGAAAATTCAGTTTAGGGTTTAAAACCCTAATGCTGATTGCATGGGAAAGCTCAGTTTAGAGTTTAAAACTCTAATGCTGGCTGAAAGGAAAATTCAGTTTAGGGTTTAAAACCCTAATGCTGATTGCATGGGAAAGCTCAGTTTAGAGTTTAAAACTCTAATGCTGGCTGAAAGGAAAATTCAGTTTAGGGTTTAAAACCCTAATGCTGATTGCATGGGAAATCTCAGTTTAGAGTTTAAAACTCTAATGCTGGCTGAAAGGAAAATTCAGTTTAGGGTTTAAAACCCTAATGTTGATTGCATGGGAAATCTCAGTTTAGAGTTTAAAACTCTAATGCTGGCTGAAAGGAAAATTCAGTTTAGGGTTTAAAACCCTAATGCTGATTGCATGGGAAAGCTCAGTTCAGAGTTTAAAACTCTAATGCTGGCTGAAAGGAAAATTCAGTTTAGGGTTTAAAACCCTAATGCTGATTGCATGTGAAAGCTCAGTTTAGAGTTTAAAACTCTAATGCTGGCTGAAAGGAAAATTCAGTTTAGGGTTTAAAACCCTAATGCTGATTGCATGGGAAAGCTCAGTTTAGAGTTTGAAACTCTAATGCTGGCTGAAAGGAAAAAGTTCAGTTTAGGGTTTAAAACCCTAATGCTGACTAAAAAATGGAAATTCAGTTTAGGGTTTAAAACCCTAATGCTGATTGGCTGGGGATAAAGCTCGAGAATACTACCCGATCTATTTTTTGAGTTTTCTTGTTTTAATAGAAGGTATAAGGGAGTTTTGCGGGAACTTACCTTTGAGTGAATTCCTTATTGCCAAAATGTTTCTTGTAGCCGTGTACCTTCTTCTTTGGGCGACACCTGCTTCTTGCACGATTGTCTTGGATTAACACCTGTTTCAATTTCTCAGACAAAGAACAATTGTTAGTTTGAAAATGCCGGTCGGTTTGGTGACCTTGATCGTTCCCAATTGCTTCATTGCGTTTTTACTTCTGTTGCGAAGTCCCGCCATTGATTCGAATTGAATGGCGAAACCTTTAGACTGCTCAGGCTTGTATTTCCGGATTCTGTGATGATTTGCCTCGTAAGGCCCTTTTTTCTTTTTGTCCCGTTTTGATTGAAGGTTCTCAACGGGGATTTTATTGGAGGTGTTCTGTGGGAACTTGTACAAGAGGAAGCTATGTGGGGGAAATATTTACAAAGTGGATTCTTTGTGCGGATTCTGTACAATGGGGTATGCTGGGTTTTGGTTTCAAAACGGGTTTCCCAGGGTTTGTTGGGGTAAGCTTGTTGGGGAATATTTACAAAAGAACTCGCTGGGGATGTGCTGATGAAATTCCAACAGGGATTTTTTTTTTTTTTTTACTGGGGATACTTTGTGGGAGATTGTACAAAAAGAGAGACTCTGTGGGGTTTTGTACAGGGGGAGACTCTGTGGGGACTTGTCCGAATGTGGACTTGCTGGGGAAGATTTCAAGATTTCTCTCTTTCTTCTTTACTCCGGAACACCATCAAACGTCATGATTCATCATGCTTGGGTAATCATATCAACGAGATGAGGTGTTTTCCTTCATGAGACGGGATTCCGTGCAAACAAACCATGCCACCTACTCTTTCCGGTGTGTCCTGAACTCGGGGTTAAAATGCAAAAGGGATTCGAAAAGAAACAAAGCAGGGGAAAACAAATCAGAAAAGGAATACCCTTTTCGGGACGAGAAAGACTTATCTGAGGAAGATAACGCTGGCTTTAAATGACATGACATGCTCTTTGGACTGGACATCCGACCTTCCATGAACTTGCGTTTTCCTGAACCAGAACAGATCTATGATTCCAAAACCGGTGGAACTTTGCCGAGACCTTCTTGGGGTGGCGTCATTCCTTTTCGGCCAACAGCGCCCTTTGCGGGTTTTCGCTGGCTGACCTCTCTCATTTCTCTTCCTGTCATCGCTTGATAGCACTCTTTGCGAGTTTTTACTAAACAAGCTCTCTCATTTTGGTTTCTCTACTCCCGTCGCCTCGTGGTGCCCGAAGGTTTTCACCGCCGAGACTCTCTCATTTTATCTCTCTCAATTCAGAGTGTGCTGGTCTCCATTTGTGACGCTTATTGGTTCCCCACCATATTCGGTAATTGATTTGAAGGCTTGTGCTTGGTAAAGAGATGGTAGTGGATATTAAACTTCTCAAGTGTCCGACGTGCCCCGGTTTTCAATTTCAGGGTGGATGGGATTTTGTTGTTGGTGTGACTGAACCTCAAGGAGAGGCTGCCTACGTATCCTTTCGGAATCAAGTCAAACGTAGTTCAGGCCTCAATCGAATTTTGTTTTGTTTTGTTTTTTTTTTCTTTTCTTTTTTTTGTTTTTCTTTTTTTTTCTTTTCGTAGAGAGGATTGGGTAGTGTTTGGGAGTAGTGGGGGATAAAACCTTCGCCATTCTCAAATGTGTCAGGACTGCTTGGAGTATGATCTAGACGTAGTATCTCTTGACTGCATCTGCATTCACCGCTGTGTCAGGGTCATTTCCTTCGATATCACCTAAATACAATGCTCCTCTTGGCAATATTTTCCTTACGATGTATGGGCCTTTCCAATTTGGGGCAAACTTTCCTTTTGCTTCTTCATGATGCGGCAGAATACGCCTCAGTACCAGCTGACCTACTTCGAAATTCCGGGGTCGGACTTTCTTGTTGTAAGCACGGGCCATCCTTCGTTGGTATAACTGTCCGTGACAAACTGCAGCCATCCGCTTTTCATCAATCAACGTCAATTGCTCTAACCGAGTCTTAACCCACTCGCTGTCCTCGATTTCTGCTTCGACAATGATTCGAAGCGAAGGAATTTCTACCTCTGCCGGTATTACAGCCTCGGTCCCATAAACCAAAAGATAAGGAGTCGCTCCCACCGATGTGCGTACCGTAGTGCGGTACCCCAATAATGCAAAAGGTAACTGCTCATGCCACTGTCGGGAACTTTGTATTGTCTTCCTCAAAATCTTCTTGATGTTTTTATTTGCAGCTTCCACAGCACCATTGGCTTTTGGCCGATAAGGAGTGGAATTCCTGTGTGTTATCTTGAATTGCTCGCACACATCTCCCATCAAGTGACTGTTCAAGTTTGCCGCATTATCTGTAATGATAGTCGCAGGAATACCGAAGCGACAGATAAGATTTGAGTGTACAAAATCCACTACAGCTTTCTTGGTGACCGACTTGAGAGTGACAGCCTCTACCCATTTCGTAAAGTAGTCTATGGCAACTAGTATAAACCTGTGTCCGTTTGAGGCCTTTGGTTCAATTGGTCCAATGACGTCCATGCCCCAGGCGACAAATGGCCATGGTGCGGACATGGGATGCAGTTCCGTGGGAGGTGCATGAATCAAATCACCGTGCACCTGACACTGATGACACTTCCGAACGAAACTAAAGCAATCCTTTTCCATGGTCATCCAGTAATAACCTGCTCGGAGGATTTTCTTCGCTAAGACATACCCGTTCATGTGAGGTCCGCACACACCTGCGTGTACTTCGTGCATGATCTTTCTCGCTTCCTCGATATCGACACATCTTAAGAGATTGAGGTCCGGAGTCCTCTTATATAACAATTCACCGCTCAAAAAGAAACCACTTGCATGTCGCCTAATGGTCCTCTTTTGATCTCCAGTAGCGTGCTCGGGGTATTCTTGCGTCTTCAGGAACCTCTTGATGTCATGGTACCAAGGCTGCGTATTTGATCCCGCCTCGATTACACTGCAGTAACCGTGTCTTTCCTTGATTTGGATTTCCAAAGGATCGATGTGGGCGTTGCCCGGGTAGGGTAGCATAGAAGCCAGAGTAGCAAGTGCATCTGCCAGTTCATTGTGACACCTCGGAATATACCTGAACTCTATTGAGGTAAAGCGCTTGCTGAGGTCCTCTACATGTTGTCGGTATGGGATAAGCTTGACATCCCGAGTTTCCCACTCGCCTTGAACTTGCCGGATGATCAGGTCAGAATCTCCCATAATCAGTAAGTCTTTGACATCCTGATCGATTGCCATATGTATGCCCATAATGCAGGCTTCATATTCAGCTGTATTATTTGTGCAGAAGAAACGAAGTCTAGCTGTGGCGGGATAATGCTGACCGGCAGGTGAGATCAAAATTGCCCCAATCCCTATACCCTTGGCGTTCACGGCTCCGTCAAAGAACATCTTCCAAACATGAGCTTCCTCCGAGATCACTTCTACGGTGTTTACCTCTTCATCTGGAAAGTAGGTATCTAATGGCTGGTATTCCTCATCGACCGGGTTTTCGGCCAAATGATCTGCTAACGCCTGGGCTTTCATTGCCGTGCGAGTGACATAAACTATGTCGAATTCCGTAAGCAAGATTTGCCATTTAGCCAGTCTCCCAGTAGGCATTGGTTTCTGAAATATATATTTCAAGGGATCCAACCTGCTTATGAGGAATGTAGTGTGGGCTTGGAGATAATGCCTCAGCTTTTGAGCAACCCATGTGAGAGCGCAGCATGTCTTTTCCAACAGAGTGTATTTGGCCTCGTAGCTGGTGAATTTCTTGCTCAGGTAGTAGATCGCCTGCTCCCTTTTCCCGGTTACGTCGTGTTGCCCGAGGACGCAGCCAAAAGAGTTCTCCAAGACTGTCAGATACAAGAAAAGTGGCCTCCCTGGTTCTGGAGGGACCAAGACTGGGGGATTCGAAAGGTACTCTTTGACTTTATCAAAGGCTTCTTGACACTCCGTTGTCCACTTAATCGCCGCATCTTTTCTTAACAACTTGAATATGGGCTCACACGTGCTTGTCAGCTGGGCAATAAACCGACTGATGTAGTTCAGCCTGCCCAAAAGACTCATCACGTCTTTCTTCGTTCTTGGGGGAGGTAGATCTTTGATAGATTTTATCTTAGTCGGATCTAGCTCGATACCTCTCCTGCTTACGATGAAACCCAAAAGTTTACCTGACGGAACTCCGAAAGCGCATTTGGCTGGATTTAGCTTCAAGTCATACTTCCTTAGCCTCTCGAAGAATTTCCTCAAGTCTTGGATGTGATTATCCTGCGTCCTGGACTTGACTATTACATCGTCCACGTACACCTCTATTTCCTGATGCATCATGTCATGGAAAATGGCGGTCATGGCCCTCATGTAAGTAGCCCCAGCATTCTTTAGACCAAATGGCATGACCCGATAACAGTAGGTGCCCCAAGGCGTGGTGAAAGCGGTTTTCTCGGCGTCCTCTTCATCCATCAGTACCTGATGATACCCAGCATAACAATCTACAAAAGACTGTATCTCGTGTTTGGCACAATTATCAACGAGGATGTGGATGTTGGGCAGCGGGAAATTATCTTTAGGACTTGCTCTGTTCAGATCTCGGTAATCTACACATACCCGAGTTTTCCCGTCCTTTTTCGGTACTGGAACCACATTCGCCAACCATGTTGTATATTGGACTACCCGGATCACTCCTGTTTTCAGTTGCTTGGTGATCTCCTCTTTAATTTTGTCACTGACCTCGGTTTTGAACTTTCGTTGCTTTTGTTGAACCGGAGGACAATCAGGATGAATTGGCAATTTGTGAACCACTAGATCGACACCTAGTCCCGGCATGTCATCATATGACCAAGCAAACACGTCTTTGAATTCGAAAAGAAGTTGAATTATCGCCTCTCTCGTTTTCTTGTCCGTGTGAATGCTTATCTTGGTCTCCCGGATTTCTTCCGGGGTTCCTAAATTTACCGGTTCAGTGTCATTCAGATTTGGCTTAGGTTTATTCTCGAAATATTCCAACTCTCGGTTTATCTCCCTAAAAGCCTCTTCCGCATCATATTCTGGTTCTGGGTTCATTAATTCGCAGTTAAATAGCTCATTGTGATCTGGGCGTGAAGTCCGCAAGCATGTCATATTTAAAGCCGCATTATTAGGACTGAAAAGGAAGATGAAAGGAAAACTAATAAAAATCAGAACAAAGAAAGAATAGGAAAGCAATGATGATTTTTTTTGTATATTTTCTTGGAAAATTGGAAGACAACAACGTTTACAACTAGGAACAACAATTGAAAAGAAGAAAACGTTCAAGTCATGTCCCGGAGATAACTTGTGATACAGGAAAGGTGGCAGGACAGGTCTACCCGGACTTCCGTCTAGTTGGGAATGGCGTGATCTCCCAGTTTTGGAGTTTGGCGTTTGGCCCCATGTACATCATCTCAGCAGTGCTCGTGCCTTCGCCTGGTTGAACCATGTGGACCTCGTAGAGCATTTCCCTCATTGCCCCACATATTTCCTCGATTTCCTCAGCTGTGAAGACCTCATCATCTTCTTCTTCAGCGTACCTTGGCCTGACGAAAGTCGCATGTAAATCCGGCAGTGGTTGAGGCAACTTCCAGCCCTCATTTCTCCTTTTCTTTGCCCATTTTTCGTCTGCTGGAGTAGGTTTGAAACCTAGTCCAAAAGGTTTCTTGATGACTGGTAAAGTAATGGGTTCCGTCATTCCCTGAAGGGTTCGTCCAAGCCCCTTCCCTGGCCTAAATCCGTGTCGGATCATCTCTTTGGCCACCATAACCGAAGCGTTAGACAAGAAAGGCTGGGGGCAAGGTACTCCCTCTTCGTGCTGCTCTGCCAATACCACCTCGAAAGCTTGATAGACCGTATGCTCACTCCCTTCTCTTGGTTCAAGATACGGGATGGATGGGTCCCGATAAATGGCATGTTCGTCTTCCCCATGGACCACGATCTCTTGGTCTTCATACTCGAACTTCACCATCTGGTGAAGAGTAGAAGGCACGGCTCCTGCCGCATGGATCCAAGGCCTGCCAAGGAGGAAATTGTAGGATGTGTCCATGTCGATCACTTGGAAAGTGACTCGAAATTCGACTGGTCCTATGACCAGCAGCAGGTCTATTTCTCCCATGGTGTCTCTCTTGATGCCGTCGAAAGCTCTTACGCAGACATTGTTGGGTCGGATTCTTCCGGTCCCAATTTCCATTCTCTGTAGCGTGGAGAGCGGGCAAATGTCAACGCCTGAACCTCCATCCAACATTACTCGCTTGACATAGTAGTCCTCGCATTTGACTGTTAAATGCAAAGCCTTGTTGTGTGTTGCTCCTTCCGGGGGTAGATCTTTCTCGCTGAAGGAGATTTGGTTGACGGCGAAGAATCTTTCTGTCATCCGCTCTAATTGTTCAACCGAGGTTTCAACCGGCACATATGCCTCATTCAGGGTCTTTAGTAAGATCTTTTGATGCTCGGCCGACCTTGTCAATAATGATAGCATGGACACCTGCTCAGGGTGCTTGCGCAGCTGATCTATCACTTCGTAATCCGGCATCTTCATTTGTTGGAAGAACACTTCCGCCTCTTCAACACTCACAGGCTTCTTCGGAGGAAAGCGCCTTTGTGTGGCGTTGTTCAGTTCTTGGGTATTTGAGTACCCTCTGATGAAAGTATTTTCTGGAAGTTCTCCCACGACCTCTTTTCCTTTGTACATCACCAAAGTCTTTTTATAATTCCACGGCACTGTGGTCGGGTTGGTCATTGGCTTTTGTGGCACGCGTCCGATAACCACTGGCTCATTCAGCCGAGGTGGTTGAATCGTCCCCCGGACCACATAGGCCCCTTTTGGCACATACATAGGTTTTGTCTTTTTGATCCCGGATCTCTGCGTCTTCTCAGCTTGACCTCGCGGTACGTAAAGAACTCCGCCCTTTGCTGGTACCACTTTCTTTTCCACCTTCTTTTCAGACTTGCTCTCTGCGACCTTGGCCTCCTCCCCTTTTTCTGATTTTTGGTCTATTTCAGGCCTCTTCCCCGTGTCGACAATGGCAATTATGGCTTTCAAAGCAGGGTCGAACTCTTTGTCTTCACAAATCATGCCGATCAACGGCCCATTATTGTGAGCGGGCAATGGATTGTTTGTTACATTCGGGATCTCCTCGTCCCTTAGCACTATTTTCCCCTGCTCTATCAAATTTTCGACCACTCTTTTCAATGACCAGCAGTCGTTTGTATCATGCCCCTCGGCCCCTGAATGATAGGCGCATCTGACTCCGGCTTTGTAAGAAGGAGATGTCGGGTTTTGCCTTGTTTGAGGGATGGGTTGCAAGAAACCCAACTGGACCAACTTTGGGAACAAAGTTGAGTATGGCTCACCGATGGGCGTGAAAGTCCGCCGTCGAGGTGGCTCTTGGGGGCGGTAGTTATTTCTGCGGGGGTTGTGGGTTATAGTGGTTGCGGTAGTGAGGCTGATTTCTGGGAGGTGGAGCTGGGCCTCGGTTGGCTTGTTGTGGTGGATGGTTATAAGGTTGGGCATTCATGACCATATAAGGTTGATGAGCATATGCCGAATTTGAATGGGGGTAGTAGTGTTGTGGGGCTCTTCCCGGAAAATGGGGCCTGGGATGACGATACTCCCTTGCTTCAGAGGCTGCCATAGTCGTTTCTTCTTTCTTCTTCCCCCTTGTTGTTCCTCCAGACCCACTTTGGACGGCCTGGGAGGTCGCCCTTATGGCTGCTTGACTCAAAATCCTTCCCGTTTTCAAACCGTTCTCCACCATCTCTCCAATCTTGATCGCTTCCGCGAATGGCTTACCCATGGCCGACATCATGTTCTGGAAATAGTCAGACTCTTGAGCCTGGAGAAAGGTAGTGACCATTTCCACTTCATCCATGGGAGGCTTCACTCTCGATGCCTGTTCACGCCACTTAATAGCATACTCTCTAAAGCTTTCTGAAGGCTTCTTCTTCAAATTTGAAAGAGAGTTTCGGTCTGGCGCAATGTCGATGTTATACTGGAATTGTTTTACAAAATCTCTGGCGAGATCATCCCATATATGCCATCGGGACATTTCCTGATCCATATACCATTCCGAGGCTATCCCTACTAAACTTTCCCCAAAGTATGCCATTAGCAATTCTTTCTTTTCCGCCGGCTCCCCGCAATTGGTTGCAGTATTTCTTAAGATGTGCAATGGGGTCACCGTGCCCATCGTACTTCTCAAACTTGGGGGTCTTGAAACCCGTTGGCAGGTGTATGTGAGGAAACATGCATAGGTCGGCGTAAGAGACGCTCTTTTGCCCGCTCAATCCTTGCATATTCTTCAGACTTTGCTCAAGGCTTCTCATCCTTTTGGACATCTCGTTTTGTTCTACAACTCTGGGGTTCTGATCCTGCCCTGGTACAAGCTCGCACTGAGGCGGTAGAGGATTAGTACTGGTAGCGAACCTATTTGGTTCCATTGAGAACGACGGTGCTTGGAATGTAAAAGAGGATGAGTCAAGGCTTGGCTTGTACGTGGCAGGCTGTGCCGTAGCTGGGCAAGGCGATGCAGTAAAGATGTTCATGCTTGCATCATTGGCCGACATTCGGGGATGAGGCTCAGAAGGTGATCCTGCAGAGAAGGCGGAGGTGGCTGGGTACCCAAATGGGGTAGCAGGGTAATTTATGGGAACACTAGAAGTCCCACTTGACCTGGAGAATAGTTCAGGGAATCCGGGGACGACACTCGGCGGCTCTTTCCCATTGTTCCAGTCATCCAGCATTTCCAACATGCGGAGTCGTAGGATCCTATTTTCCTCCGCAGTTGCGGATTCAGGTGTGAGGACGGCCGAGATTGAGCTCTCCTCAGAGACGGGGACGGTTTGCAATGGAATTTCCGACGACATTTCCACACTTCCTTTTGACCTAGTGAAATAAGTGTGAGTACTGCTTCTGGTCCTAACAATAGGTAGTTGAACACCTTTCCTTGATCTCGTGAAGTATGAGTGCGAGGCCAGCCTTTCACCAAACCAACCGTCTTTTCAAAAAACCCTGGGAAAAATGCTCAATGACAAACGCACGGTTAATTCTGCAGCAAATAATAGATAGTTAATCTCACGTTGGGCATGATGCACCTATGCAGTTAAGTGGATTACTATATGTTTGCTACGAGAGCATGCGTCATTCCGGCATTTTTCTCTTATTAGTTTTTCCCCCTTTTTTTTCTTTTTCTTTTCTTTTCTCTTTTGTTTTCCTTTTATATATATATATATATTATATTTTTTTGTTTGTAGTAAAAGAAATGCGACCGGATCCGATGAGGATTGCCTACGTATCATGATGCCTACGTGAATCAGATCATTACGTAGTTCGAAAAACACAAATGGACGTAAAAGAAACAACCTCTTCATTGTTGAAATGTTCTATTACAAGCTACATTCTGCAAAAGAAAAAGCAAACTTGGAAAATGAACCTAGACTCAAAATAGACTGAAAATCACCTTGATGAAAAAACAGGCAGAAGATGCTAAAATGCTACAATACAGGTTTGACCTATGAATGCATTATGGTTTTAAAAATTGGTCTCCGCGGGGCATCGTTCGGCCTCGCCGCGGTCCTAGGCGTGAGATCCCTCTCGAGTTGCTCCAGCTCGTGCATAGTCTGCTTGACATAACCCATTACTGCCGAGAGGACGGTAGCGCTAGACATGTTCTCACATCGTAGACATCGTCTGGTGATGGCATGGGCAATGGCATTGATCCTATCTCTGGTTTGCTTCTTCTCTATGAGTAGGTGCCTTATCTGATCACTGCTCGTCTTGAATACCTGTGAGTCCTGTATGTGCTGATCCCTCAACTGCCGCACTTCTTCCTTCATTTGGGCCAACAAGTCGTAACAGTATCTACTCTCCATTTGGAAATCCCTGGCCTGCTTAACTGCTTTAAACTCAAGTGCAGCCATTTCCCTTTTTATTTTGGAAACAGCCTTCTCGTGATCACGTTTCAATTGGTTCAAACATCGGCGATGCTTATCTACTCTTGTTTCCCACCGTGCCTTGAATTCTGTCATGACCTTTTCGGATTCTTCTAACCTGTCTCGCCATTCCGTGATCTCTCTTTTCAAACCCTTTATCAACCGCTGGTCTGATTGACTTCTGGGTTGCTCATCAAGAGACAATCTCAATTTTTGGACTTGGGCCTTAAGTTCTTCATTCTCTTGGATCAACCTATTCTTTTCGCTTCGATCCGCCGCGATTTGTACGCTGTTATCGAATTTCAAACTATCTATTTGTAGCTTCAAATCGCCAATCTCTGCTCGATAACCCTTCTCTTTTGCTAACCAGTTCCATTGCCCTTGGGATGATTCTACGAAATCTTTGAGATGCGGCCTCTTAGCCGGTCTTTCGTAGGACAGGCTACCTCTAAACCAAGCGTGATATCCTGGGGCGACTTCCCCTTTTGCCGTGTCGATCACACAAGTGTTTGCTGTCAGATGTTGGCATTCACTCCAGATTTGGCGAACTTCTTCTTCAGGGAAATGACCGTTCGGACTGATTTCAATCACTTGGGTACTCAAATCTTCATCTTTCGGTACCACTTGGTACCTCCCAAGTTGCCTCAAAACCCGATACGGTGCATAGGGTTGGATACTTTTCAGTCCCATCAACAGAAAGTGAGGCCGGGTTGCCGGCATGTATATGATTTCCTCGATAGGTGACCATCCGAGCGTCCATTGGATTTGGCTGGCAGTGAGAGTTCGGAGAAATGAGGTCCATGATGTGACTCCCTCAGGTAAATTGAGCCCTTTGATTCTCGTGTAGAATTCTCCAATACAAGTTTTCTCTGGCGAACCATAACCCACAAGTGAGGAGCGATGACATAAATGATCGGTCATCCATACTTGCAACAGTAGGTTACATCCTTCGAAGAAGTCACCCCTGGCTCGACAAACAGTGAGAGCCTGGAAAATGTCAGCCATAATCATAGGCGCCAGAGTACTTTTATCTTGGGTAAGCAAAGTACTGACAACCCCAGTTATTCTTAGATCGATGTTGCCGTCCTTCCTTGGGAACACTATAAGACCTAAGAAAGCCGTCATGAAAGCCAATTGCCTGTGTTCGTCCCATTTTTGCCGGTTGCCTTTACTACATAGTTTGAAATCCGGCTTATTGAACCCACCCTCATGACCGTATCTAGCATACATGAGATGGAGACTGCAGAAGCCTTTGGCAAGATCTGGATGGTGAAATGTTCGGGGTATTTTCAGAAAGTCCAAAAATCGGTGTACCGTGACGGCTCTAGGTGCAATCAAGTACTTGAACCTTAACGGAGCTTCATCACCCCCAATGTATCCCGCTATTTCCTCCAGCGTCGGGGTGAGTTCGAAGTCTGAAAAATGGAATACATTGTGCGCCGAGTCCCAGTAAGTGACCAATGATCTGATAATATCACCCCGAGGCTGAATGTCTAGTAAATCCGGGAGATTTTTCAGATATTTCCTCACTTTGCCTTGCCCCTCTTTGCCTAAGTCGTTCCACCATAATCGCAACTCAAAAGGGATCTTGGTCATTATTGAAAACGATTCATTTTGTATCGTGCTCATCCTGCACATTTATTTAAGGCGATAAACTTTATTAGACTCAAAAAAAATTAAAATTATCTAGATTTTTGAAAACGGGAGGTTGGACCCGCCGAGGGTTGCCTACGTATCTCACCCCGTGCGAGAATCAAACCGGCGTAGTTCGGTCATAGAGAAAATCAAATAAACCTAGTAATCAAGAATAAGCATTTTTATTGTTTTTTGGAGAAAGATAAATACTAAAAAAAAATATTTTTTTTTTTTTTTTGCAATATTTGGACTATTAGTCCGAATTTATAAAAGGGTATTACAAAAGAAACAACACATTTTTGAATTATGAGTTTTCCATTTTTTTTTATTTTTTTTTTGAAATAAATACCCTCTTTTTCTTAAAAGAAAAGAAACAATTTTTATATGTTTTTTTTTAATCAGACTAAAAGGCAACTTTTGGTTTTATTTTTCCAAAATAAGTAATTATCTCCCCTACGCTGCTATTTCCCTTTTTTTTTTAAGAACCGGTCGACATGCGGAACCGAAGCAAATAAATGCATAACACAGATAGGAATGCAGCATGATGGTCTTTCCATTTCAGGTTGCCTGTCCTAGACGGACTCAACCCCTGTGTTGAGTCCCCTAAGTCAAATGCAACATGATGCAAATAAGCGTTCCTACTAGGGATCCGGCATGAAGTCGAGTTATACTAGGTTTAAACCTTGGTTTTTGTTCTAGACTGTGTACCCGAGCGGACAACTCGAGTCGAGGAGGGGCAACTTACCGGGAACCAAAAGGCCGTCCGGCTTCGTAACTTATCCGTCCTCTTTCTTATTTCGGGTATTGACACTAACAGAATAGGGAGTCTCGACCAGCGAGCTTCTCCCCGGAGGTGAAGAGAGAAGGGTTTCGGCACAGTTTATATACAGTTCAGATAATATCAAAGCGGTAAAAGACAACATTTAGCACGTTATGCAAAAATATGTAATAAAGATCAGATAATAAAGCCAAATATAACAATTATTCTAAGCTCGAATTCTTGAACCCTGAACCGGAGGTTCTGGGTATACATTCCCCAGCAGAGTCGCCAGAGCTGTCACACCTCCTTTTTGCGCGCCCCGCCCCGAGGGGTAAGATGCGCGGGTGGAGTTTTTCCAATTTAAGTGACAATATTCGAAATGAGATTATTTATTTAATTCAGAGTCGCCACTTGGGAAAGGTTTGGCTTTTGGTGTCCCAAGTCACCGGTTTATCTTGAATCCCAAATCGAGGAAATTTTCGACTTTTCCAAATGAAGTCTGCGAACCAGAAATTCTAAGTAAGGAATTCTGTTGACCCGAGGGAAGGTGTTAGGCACCCTCGAATCCCGTGGTTCTAGCACGGTCGCTTAAATTGTTATAATGGCTAAATATCTGATTTAAATACATGTTGTGACTTATGTGCTTTTATTAAGTTTTAACCGCTTTTATTATTATCATTTACTTTTATAGAATTGCAACGTCGTGAAAATGTATCTCGAACCACGTCACAATCAATGCACCCGTAGTTGTTAACACATTTCGACTCCGTTGAGATTTGAAATTGGGTCACATAAATGCGCACCCGAATTTAAGAATGTGATTTGATTAAGTCGCGCCTAAAGAATCTAACGCGTTATTGTCTTCGGGGAGGGCAGTGGAATTCACTAAACAGCCCGTCCCAAATTCTAAGTATTTATTATGACCAATTATTGAGGGCCCCGCAATTTGCCTTTTGATTTGGCGAGGCTCGTCTCATTATTTTAGAAGGGTACCCTACAAGAACTACATTTTACTACATTTATCTTTTAAGGGAAGGATGATGCCGAATTTTGCTGGTTTAGACAAATACGGACTGAATCCTTATTATGTTTGCCGAACCTAAACTTGTTTGATTACTTGATTGATTGTTCATGAGGTGAGAGCTACGGCATGCTTTGTCTTCAACAAGTGAATATGCTTATTAATTCGCTAAGTGAGATTGCAAACAAACTAACAACATATGTTGAGTTATGTTTTAACGACCTCCAAGTTCTATTCTTAACACTCTAACCTATTCGAAATTGATAAAGAAATCGGCTGTTTTATTAGGAAAAATTACTACTAATTGAACTCAAAAATGATTATCAGTTTTTCTCAACAATCATTACATCATTTCGAAATAAAAATCTGTAACGAAACCCAGTATCGAACCTGTATTGGAACGAATGAACTGACAAGAGAACTGGCATTCATAGCCATACTCTTAGTGTGACTGTATGGGAGTTTGTTTGGGGATACATTTATCCCGGACCCCAGTATCGCAGTTTTGTCAATTCAGTGGTCTAGGCAAAATACATACAATGCTTACCATGACTCTATGTTATACAGTCATACTAAATCAAACAAGTGTTATACTTGAACTGAATGTATACTAAATCAAAACATGCTGTCCATGTCATACCTGTCATTACTATTGAGCCATGCTATCTAACAGTTCATCTTAAACAAAATGTATGCTAGTTCCTACAGAATATTTGCAGTTCACAGTAAGAATACAGGCCCAAACAACATTCGAACTATCTTTTTACACCAATGCTATAACATAAACTGGCGTTCATTCCTTTATTTCTGCTTCAACTTCAAACTTTCAACAATACAAGGTTCAAAGGTTGTGTACCTGGGAATATTTGCAATTGAAGAAAAAGGGCAATCAGTAGAGTAACAATGAACAAATGCAGCAGCAGTAACAGCACCAACAGCAACAGGGCAGAATAGCAGCAGGCAAAACAAATAGCAAGAAACAGGCTCGAGTGCAGAGATGCAAATATGGCCAATAGAAAGTAATAGCCAAATAGCAGCAACACCCAGTGGAATAGAAACAGAAATCCAAACAGACCAGACCAGTAGTAAACCAATGAAAACACTCGACTAATAGACACAACTGGAATTTCAAAGAATCAGAATTGATTTGAAACAGGTTTAACAACTGAAACCCAGTAATAATAGGAGGAAAAAGCTTCTGATTGTTGGTTGTATAGCTTCTATCCCTTAACCTCTCTCTATCTGTGTTTTTGTTTTTCCTTTTCAGCTCCTAAGGTTCAATGTCTGTCCCTTAATTCTGTATGTCCATGCCTTTATAAACCTCAAAAACTATCTCTTTCAACAGCCTGTTTTCAGAATATCCCAGTACCCCTCCCATGTGCCTTCCATTTTTAATTCCAAACTTTAGCTAATTAAGTATTAAACCCCATCAACCTTCTCTGGCAGACTTCACTTTTAAAAGGTTTACATACTTCTTTAAACTAAAGCCAAGTATGGGCAGTGGAATGTATCTGACAGCATATGCTGTCAAATTGTTTAAAACTTAACAAAGGCCTTTATGCAGGCCACAGGCTGTGCACAAAGCACATGAGGTGCACTAATGCACCTGCTGTGCACGAGTGCACATGCCTTCCAATTCAGAATTTAAACCAAACAAATCTTTTTACATTACTGTTTAATCCAAACAACTATAAGTAAACAAAAACTGGTTCTTAATTGACTCAACAAATGCTTAGCAGAAGTAAATCGATTTGTTATTGTTCGGACAGTTGAGAGTAATTGACGACACATGTCGATTCGACTATATTAGCATTAACATACACAATCGTAACCAAAAATCCGACATTTAACAGTATCGACCCATAATTCGAATTATACTGACTGAGCAAAGTGGTACTTGAGGAACCAATTGCTCAGTCAACATTTGAAGCTCAATTATTGTACAACAAATACATATGTTTCATCAGAACAGGAGGGGGGGATTTTAGACAAACAAACAGAAGTTCAGGCAAAACGGTTGAAGAACAGTTGATAGAAGTCAAGGACAGAAAACGAACAGACCCTTACAACAATCAAACGAACCAAAGCAAATAAAGAAAAGAAAGAACTCACCTTAAACCTTGAAAATTAAGACCTCGACTCGGACTTGGCCAGGCCTTTCTTAAGGCTGAACGGACTTTAAACGAAGTGTTTCTCATATGAGAAACACTTTGATTAAAGTCTATTAGACCTTAATCTCTTTGGTTGAACCAAATGACGGAGGAACACAAAATTTTCAAACTTAGATCTGGGATTCAGGCTTCCCTGGTCAGATTCGGACCAAACCAAGTATGGTTTGGTCACGAGGGGGGTCTGGGGAGTATCTGGTGTGAAGCTGGGGTTAAACTGTGTAGATCGAGTTTCGACTCGAATCTTCAAATGAAGATTCGAGAAGGTGGGGAGGGATTCGAACTACAGGGTTAATGGATTCATGTTCAGGAAGGCAAGGGGATTCTAGGGTGTTAAGGGGAAGGTCACCGGCATCCATGCCGCCGGCTTTCATGGCGAAAGTACGCAGGGGCGGCTAGGGTTTTAGGGCTGTTTGTTTGGGGACGAAGGTTGGGGTTCAGATAGGGGGGCAGGGTAGGATTATGGCCTTATATAGTTAATGGGTGGATTGATCTCGACCGTTAGATCAATCTAGATCTACGGTCTGGATCTGATAGCTTAAGTGGAACGGTGTCGTTTCAAGGGTAAAGGGTTGGGGTCGGTCCGGGTGAGACGGGTCGGGTTTATTGGTGGGTTATGGGGAATTGATCTTGGCCGTTGATCAATTTGAGATCAACGGCCCAGATCAACCTGTACCAAAACGACGTCGTTTGGATTCTCTGGGCATCAGGTGGTGTTGGACCGGGCAGGCCTGGGTTTTGGGCTGTTTGTTTGGGCCAATTTTGTTAAAATTGGCCCAAGTCCGGGAGGGAAGGGGTCCTTTCAATATATTTTTTCTCTTTTTTTTTTCTTATTTATTTTAAAACAAAACCAAGCCAAAAAATCAAATTAAAATTAAACACACACTCAATAGAATTATTTGCACACATACTAAAATATTTCAAAACAGGTAAAGTTAAACAAAAAATAAAATCACGGACGAAGATGCCTATTCGTGATTTTCTATTCAACGACCGGATTACGGTTCGAATTATGCAGGACACATATATTTTTGAATTTTGTTTTAATAAAGTAAATAAATAAAAATGGGCCGAAGTCACAAATAAATCAACAAGGTGCCGCACAGAAATCCAAAATTTGTACAGCAGGGCCAATTATTATTTTTTATTTCCTTTTGGAGCGATTGTCGTGCGAAACAAAAATCACGTGCTCACAGTTACCAAACCAAATAAACCGAAACCGAAAGGAGAAAAACTGAACCATACCGAATTTAATTGGTACGGTATTGGTATTGCATCTTAAGAAACCGAATACCAAAAATACCGTACCATACCGACCAACGAACACTGCTACTTAATTTAAATAGGTTAATAATTAAAAGGGATATTTTGGTAATTTAACTTTTAACTTAAGGCCTTCCCACTTTTAATATAGTATAGATAGATAGATAGATAGATAGAGATTAGTACTAAATTTTCTTGCGGCTTGAAATAGTTAAAAATTTACGCGCAGCAAATATTTACATCAAATCATATTAATTTAGCATTGTCATAAATTACAGAAATAATATGCGTTAATTATCTATCGTATTGCAATAAGAGTATATGTAAAGATTTGTGTTAAACATGCCTTGAGTTTTGTTGTTGTAAGCATTGAGTTTTTACCCTCGAAATAACAAACCTGTGTCCCTTATTTCGATTCCTGTTAACAGCTAATGATAAATTCTCTATATTATATTATTTCAAAACTGGCTCGCTGTTGCATTAATAATTGAGTAAGCATTTTGCTTTATCATCCCTTTCTTTTTCTTTCTCAAATCAATGTTAAGATTTTGCAAATACAACGTCGGTGAGTGTTATAAATCCCGCGCTAAATTAATAAGAAAATGATGCATATCACATGATTCTGTTTTGTGAAGTAATGAAAGGATGTGACATGCCTAAAAACACACAAAAACGTGAACAAAGGTTGTGATAGTCATAAATTTAGTGGGCATTTGGACATAAGCATTATAAAATTTCGGGAAGAAGTGAAAATGATATTTGAAAATTAGAGTTATATTTGGATATATACAATTTTGGGTTGTTTCTGAATTTTTGTGAGTGATTTGAAGTGAATATTTTGAAAAATAGTTTTTTGAAGTTTTTTAAATTTGTGAAAAATTCCAAAATTCATCTTCAAGTGAATTGAAATTTTCACGGCCAAACACTGATTTCGAAAAGAAAATGAATTTTTTTATGGCCAAACGGCCCCTTAAACTATGAGGGCTCAACTAAAATTCAATCTAAAATTACTACTGAAACTAGATGCTCAATTAATAAATTTGCATGAATTACTAGTTTTCTTAACATAGGATCGCCATTGGCTATGTGAATCCTTAAATATTATTTCTTTTTTTATTTAAATTTATTCCAGACCAATATTATATAGTAATAATAACCATTACTAAGCCTTAATACCAAATTAGTCGGCATAAAAAAATATAGAATTATAGAAGTTTTCTAGTAGTATGTCTTTTTATTGCATAACAATGTCATACATGACTAAAAAAATACGCCGAAAAAGCACACTAAACTTACTTTTTTCCCCTTTTCTTTAAATCTCACCAATTCTAATTAAAGACATTTTTCGTCGTTTTCATATAAGGGTTTTGTGTTGAAAATATAAATAGAAAATATGTAAACAATACTGCTAGTAAATAATTAGTGAAAATAGGTAAAAAGAAAAAGAAAAAATGTCAGTTGGAGAATCCAATGGAGTTCACGCATCAATGCAAAACCTGGGATCAGTATCACCCTTTGCTGCCGATGATCGTACGGCAACGTACAACCCTTTGATGCAACCAGTTCCCTCTTCCACTTCTCCGACGCCGTCTTTTCAAGTTCCCGCCGCCGGCGACCCTTCCGTCAGTGTCGCAGCTCTTCTCAATATAAACCCTACCTCAATTGAACCTGCTAAACGAAAACGCGGAAGGCCGAGGAAGTATGCTCCCGAGGGTTCCACGAACCCTGGGATGGTTTCTCCTCCGCCGCCGTCGCAGGTCGCCGGTAGTGGATTTTCGTCTCCTCCGCCGCCGCAAGCAGCTGTATCGGCGGTGAAAAAGGGTAGAGGGAGACCACCTGGTTCTGGCCGAAAGCAGCAGCAACTAGCTGATATAGGTAAATACTTACTATAAGAAGTAAAGTTTTATGGTCTGCACATGTCATATTATTTAATTGTATTTCTGTATTTGTTTATTTATATTTTCCTGTAATTGTTTATTTATGTATGCCTGCGTTTGTTTATTTATGTTGACACTAACATTGCTTTACTCTTAGTATAGGGGCTACAATTTTTTGTACCATACTAAAAGACTCAATTTTTTTACTATCAGTCTGATATTTTAACCAATTTTCAACTTGATTTGGGTGAATTTGTGGTAAATTATTGTACATAATCAGGGACTACTATTGTTTTTCTTATTGATTTTTGTTATATTTTGCACTTAATAAGATAAAGGAGAAATCTTTTTTTAAGGGTGCATGAGAAAGGAGATGCATTCTATTTACTGCATATTTATTCATTGGGACTGCTGTGAAATTAGGATATTATATATTGGAACTTTTTTTAAGGAGCTGCTGAAGGGTAAAAAGTAAAAACTCATGAACTCTTATTTATCCTGTTAGCTTACTTTAATATGAAGTTTAGCCGGAAAAGTCGCATTCCGCTCTTATGCTAATCACCAAATCTGAACCTGGTATTTAAAAGAGTTTGTTTGCTGAAATCTTGTACTTTGGAGTTTAGCGGCTTTGTTATGTGCATTCTGCCAAATTTCAAGTCGTTCATGGGATACTCTATTTGCAGGATCAGCAGCAGCAGGGGTTGGATTTAGACCACATGTTATTACAATAAAAGCTGGAGAGGTATGGTCTTAATTTAATCTCTCTTGATCAGCAGGTGATTTGTGTTTTTGTCTTTCAATTTTCTTGTTAGTAGGGTTAAAGCTAGTATTAGTCATGCTTTTTGAGTATGTTCCGTGGACTTATTATGGTGGCATCATCACTTTCTTCTTGCCTTGTTTTTATAGTTCAAAATGATTAACTCCTTTAAAGGTACAGCAAATCTTTTTATTCGTGAAATAAATGCATTAGTTGTTCAAAATGATTTACTCCTTTTAAGGTACAGCGTGAATATCTTTCTATCCGTGTATTTCTGTAAGTTCACTGACTAAATGGTCTTCTTTAGATATTCTGAAGTGAAGTTTGGGTTGAAATGTTAGATTGGAGTAATTTTAACTTAATGTGCGAATTTTGGTTAATTCTACGAATTGACTTGATATAAAAACTCCAGATCCTCTATATGTTTGAATATTCAAATCAATATTTCTAGCTTTTTGGCTTCTCAGGATGTATTGGCAAAACTAATGTCATTCTCCCAAAGTAGCTCACAAGCAGTGTGCATTCTGTCAGCCAATGGCTCCATATCTAACGTAACACTTTGGCAAGCAGCAACATCAGGTGGAACTGTAACTTATGAGGTTTGTATTTCCATGTTAATATTTCTGCTTGCATAAATAGAGATTAGTGTACAAATGAGTTACCATACTGACTCTCATGTTTAGCATGTGTTTTGCCTGGTATGAATTCAACAGTCCAAGGTCATAGGCTGGTCTACCTTAGATTTTATTTGATGTCTTGTATAGTATGATGTTAACCACTCGATCAAGTGTTTGACGAAGAGCTAAGACATGCTTGGATATTATTCAGTACCATCACATCTCCTCTCATGGGTCAAACGATAATGCTATCACATTCTGAATCAAAAATATTGGGTAACTTATTCAGGGACGGTTTGAGATCCTAACTCTGTCTGGTTCCTTTCTTCTCTCGGAATCTGGTGGTCAACGCAGCAGAACAGGTGGTTTGAGTGTGTCACTAGCTGGACCAGATGGCCGAGTTTTGGGTGGCGGTGTGGCAGGGCTTCTTACAGCGGCAGCTGCTGTTCAGGTTTGACGTGGAACTTCGTGCCAAATATGTACTCCTTATTTTTAATACGTTCCGAATTAGTTTTATTTCCATCACATCTCTTATTTTGACACGAGGAGTCCAACTTTTTTACTTGCTGCAGGTTATTGTTGGTAGCTTCAGCACGGAAGGTCAGAGGCAGCTAAAGCCAGGGAATTCCGATGCCTTTGGTACACCAGCAACATTAACATCAGCGGCCAGAAGTCCTCCATCACTCGGAACCCTAAGCGAGTCGAGTGGTGGGACTGTTAGCCCTCATAATCAGATTGTTGAAACTTCGAATAACAGTCCTTCTGGAGTTGCTAACTTGCCCTGGAGATGAGAGAACCTTATAAATAGAAATGCTTCTGTTTTTATGTTTCCAGAATTCGTGTTGATATGTCCTGCCCTCAATCCTTAGAAAGCTGTGCAGTCTGTTTATTTAGTAGTATTTCATTATTACAGTGTAATCATGATAAAGATTTTTCCGTCCCAGCCTACTATCTGAAAACGTGTAAAAGAGGCATGTGGTTTGCTACCATTAAATAAGTTACATAATGCTATCATTTTCTATGGAGAAAACTATGTCATACATATAATGCTACTTTGCTCGAGTCGGAAAGTAAAGTTTCTGCGTACTCCCAGTATTAGCTATAAATTTTAATGGTGATAAATTTAATAAAAAAACTTAAATATATTAATCAAGTGTGATTATAGAAAACATGGTGTCATAACATGGTGTCCTCGGGTGGGGTAGAGTGTGGGTCAGGGGTTGGGGCGGGAAGTAGGGGAGGTATAGGGGGTAAGGGAGCCTATAGGTTGAGAATCGGGTCATGGAACATAGGGTCACTAACGAGTAAGTCTATAGAGTTGGCAAAGATACTTCAGAAGAGGAAGATTAATATAGCATGTGTTCAGGAGACTAGGTGGGTTGGATCGAGGGCGAGAAACGCGGATGGGTATAAGTTGTGGTACTCTGGAGTCCAGAGAGGTAAGAATGGAGTGGGTATCCTGGTGGATAGCCATCTTAGAGAGTCGGTGGTAGAGGTTAGGCGGGTGAATGATAGACTAATGACTATTAAATTGGTGGTGGGTGAGTGTACTTTAAATGTCATTAGTGCGTACGCGCCGCAAGCGGGCTTGGATGAGGAGATTAAAAGGCATTTTTGGGAGGGGTTGGATGACGTCGTTCGTAGTATTCCGCCTTCCGAGAGGTTATTTATAAGAGGATATTTCAATGGTCATACTGGGTCGTCGGCAGGTGGTTATACTGAGGTGCATGGCGGCTTTGGTTTCGGGGAGCGGAACGAAGGGAGCACTTCGCTGTTGGACTTTGCCAAGGCATTCGATCTAGTGATTACGAACTCGTGTTTTCCGAAGCGGGAGGAGCACCTGGTTACTTACCAAAGTTCGGTGGCGAAGACTCAGATTGACTATCTCCTCCTCAGGAGATGTGACAGAAGGTTGTGCGAGGATTGCAAAGTTATCCCAGGAGAGACCCTTGCAACGCAGCATAGGCTTTTGGTGATGGACATTGGTATCATGATAAAGAGGAAGAAGAGGTCAGTAAGAGGACGCCCGAGGATTAGGTGGGGCGCCTTGACTAAGGATAAAGCTCAGGATTTGGAAGGAAGGTTATCGACAATGGGAGCTTGGAGAATCAGTGGGGACGCAAACACTATGTGGTCGACGACAGCGAACTGTATAAGGAAGGCGGCGATAGAGGTGTTAGGGATATCTTCGGGCCGCACCGGTGGCCACAAAGGAGACTGGTGGTGGAATGCAGTTGTCCAAGGTAAAGTGGAAGCAAAGAAGGCGGCTTACCTACGGTTAATAGGGAGCACTGGTTAGGAGGAGAAGAGAGCGAACAATGAGAGGTATAAGGTAGCTAGGAAGGAGGCGAAGATGGCAGTAACGGAGGCTAAGACGGCAGCTTTTGCTCGTCTATATGAGGAAGTAGGGAACAAAGGCGGGGAAAAGAAGTTATTCTGAATCGCTAAGGTGAGAGAGAGGACGGCTCGGGATCTGGACCAAGTGAGGTGCATAAGAGATGATGACGGCAAAGTTTTGATGGGGGATGACCAGATTAAGAGGAGATGACAGAACTACTTTCATAAACTTCTAAATGAAGAAGGGGATCAAGATATTGTACTAGGTGAACTGAGGAATGCCGACAATCCCCATGAATTAAGTTATTGTAGGGACATTGAGGTCGATGAGGTCATGGAGGCAATGCGTAAGATAAGAAGGGGCAGAGCGACCGGGCCAGACGAAATTCCGGTTGAACTTTGGAGGTGTTTGGGTAGAGCAGGCTTGGAATGACTTACTGGGTTGTTTAATGTTATATTCAAAACTAATAGGATGCCTGAAGAGTGGAGGTGGCGTACAATGGTTCCGTTGTATAAAAACAAAGGCGATATCCAAAGCTGTAACAACTACAGGGGTATCAAATTACTGAGTCATACCATGAAAGTATGGGAGAGAGTGGTAGAAATGAGAGTGCGAAAGATGGTGTCTATTTCAGACAACCAGTTTGGGTTCATGCCGGGGCGATCAACCACAGAAGCTATCCACCTTATGAGGAGGATGGTGGAACAATACATGGATAAGAAGAAGGATCTCCACATGGTGTTTATTGATCTAGAGAAAGCGTACGACAGGGTTCCTAGGGAGGTCTTATGGAGCTGCTTAGAGGTTAAAGGGGTCCCGACAGCCTACATTAGGGTGATTAAAGACATGTATGATGGAGCTAAGACTCGGGTTAGGACAGTAGGAGGCGACTTCGAGCATTTTCCGGTTGTTACGGGGTTACACCAAGGGTCTGCGTTCAGACCTTTCCTATTTGCCCTGGTGATGGATGTACTAACTCATCATATTCAAGGAGATGTGTCATGGTGCATGCTATTTGCTGATGACATAGTTCTAATCGATGAGACACGAGGCGGTGTCAACGAGAGGCTGGAGGTTTGGAGACAGACCCTTGAGTCTAAAGGCTTCAGGTTGAGCAGGACGAAGACGGAATACCTCGAGTGCAAATTTGGGGCTGAACCGACGGAAGTGGGAGTGGAAGTGAGGCTTGACTCTCGAGTCATCCCTAAGAGGAGTAGTTTCAAGTACCTTGGGTCAGTTATTCAGAGGATCGGAGAGATCGACGAGGATGTCACACACCGTATAGGGGTGGGGTGGATGAAGTGGAGTTTAGCATCGGGAGTCCTGTGCGACAAGAAAGTGCCAACGTTACTAAAAGGTAAGTTTTATAAAGCAGTGGTTAGGCCTGC
This sequence comes from Nicotiana sylvestris, assembly GCF_000393655.2. NCBI lineage: Eukaryota > Viridiplantae > Streptophyta > Magnoliopsida > Solanales > Solanaceae > Nicotiana > Nicotiana sylvestris. Next base: position 69,235,341 of record NC_091058.1, read on the forward strand.
CATGTTGTATGGGACCGAGTGTTGGCCGGTTAAGAACTCACACATCCAGAAGATGAAAGTAGCATAGATGAGAATGTTGAGGTGGATGTGCGGGCATACAAGGATGGATAAGCTTAGGAATGAAGATATTCGAGAGAAGGTGGGCGTGGCCCCCATGGAGGACAAGATGCGGGAAGCAAGACTTAGATGGTTCGGGCACATTCAGAGGTGGAGCACTGAGGCACCGGTGAGGAGGTGTGAACGACTGGTTGTGGTGGGCACGAGGAGAGGTAGAGGGAGACCTAAGAAATATTGGGGAGAGGTGATCAGGCAGGATATGACGCGACTTAGGATTACTGAGGACATGACCCTTGACAAGGAATTGTGGAGGTCGAACATTAAGGTTGTAGGCTAGGGGGAAGGTGTGAGTATTTCTACAGCGCACTAAAGTGAGGCTAGCCAGTTAGGAGTTAATCTTAGGATGCTACTGGTCAATTACTGATGTAGGGCTTTATCTGCTGGATATTATTATATCTTCCATCTTTTTCGTACTTCCTATATTTCTTATATGTTGTTATTTTTATTTTATGTTATGATATGTCATTTTATTTTATTTTATGTTATTTTATTATGAATTTATGGATAGTACTAATATATCGTCTCTTGTCGCTTTCTTGAGCCGAGGGTCTCCTGGAAACAGCCTCTCTGCCCCTCGGGGTAGGGGTAAGGTCTGCGTACCTATTACCCTCCCCAGACCCCACTAGTGGGATTATACTGGGTTGTTGTTGTTGTGGTGTCATAACTCATACATATGTTACAACTTTGCTCGAGTTGGTGTAAAGTTTCCGTATAGTATAGCACTAAATTTTAAGGGTGGAAAAACAAATAACAGTTATACTAATCAAGTGAGATTAGAGAAAATATAGTTGTTTTGCACTCTCCGCATGGAGCATTACATTTCCAAATATGGACACACTCTTATATTGGGCGCGTAGCCTCGTAATGTATTAACACCAACAAGAAAATACAAGAGAATTTATCTATTTTCACCATTAGTTCTGATAATGGGAACAACCATTGCTACATATTACAAACAGCTTTTGCTATAAATACAAAAATTGACAACATTTCATGGGATGTGAAAGGCAGGAGTGGAGGCCTCACGAATCCCCGAGTCCAACGAATATCGCATTATCTTCACATCTTGCTCAAGGCCACCACGGTCAAGGACAAGCATTTCCAACTCTTAATGACATGGTCGGACACTTGTCATGCAAGGGCAAGCTTTTCCTCTGTCATGACAATCAAACGGCGGAGATTAATCTCTACAAGGACTCGGGACAAGGTCTGATTCTTGAAGGCATCTGCATCTCAGGTTGTAATTCACCTCCAAACCATTGAGCAACTTTAGGTGTTATGGACATTTTGCTCATTTCATTATCAAATTCATCAAGATCCTGATCATAACTTCGGGCGACTCCATCGGCTATATTCATCCCCTTCCCTGCAGTACAGATTTCAATATCGTCTTCATCACTAGTACCCTCATCATCATCATCGTCGTTGTCATATGAGCTCCGAACCATTGACCAGTACACAAAATTTGGCCGGATGAATCTTCCAAAACATATAATAAGATGAGACATAAGAACATACTAATTAATACGAATAGAAGAACAAATATTATCTCCTAAGGTACTTGAATATCCAATCAAGATCAACCTAATTAATGCACTTGAGAAGTCAATAGTCCAATGTAGAAACAAACCTGTCAGATCTCAATAGCAGACAAGGATCAAATGGGAAAAACATGTCAAGCCTCTCTCTACCACCAAAAGAGATTGAAAGATCGGATTCGAGCAGACCACTTGATACAAAGTTATCAGGCACATCAAGATTAGTTACTTTTGCCAACCTAAGAAATTCTTTCACTACTGATGGCAAGCATACCTGTTAAAAAATATTTTATTGGAGACCAGAATCAATAAAAGGTAGAGAATCCACTAACAGAGAAAAATATACAACCATTGGCTACGTTAGAGAGCACTAATATCAAAGAAAATACAGAATGAACTTGTACAACAGTACAATCACAAACTAGTTGGGATTGGCTACCAAATATCTAACCGAACTCAAAAGAATACTTACAAATACCGGACTATGCAATATGAAACTAACAATGAATAGACCTTAATATCAACTAGTTGGTATCAACTATCTGAATAATTTGCTTCCACTATGTTCTGTTTTTCAGTAATCCGCATGAATCCCAAGAGATTTTAAGTTTTTGAAAGTTTGCTCCATGTGACTTCAGTTAACACCTTTAATCATCACAATGTCACACACGAATGAGTGGATTTGGAGGTGGAAGATATTATCATACCATCTCAGTCAATCTTTGCTTTTGTTAATGGTGATCATGCCTAGTCTTGCCTAATTATGCTGGCTGGCGAGACACTGGGCCTAATAAAGCCCTTATCAAGCAAATCTTGCAACTGCTCCTTCAATTCCTTCAACTCTGGCGGGGCCATGCGGTACGGCGGGATAGAAATGGGCTGAGTGCCCGGAGCCAAATCAATGCAAAAGTCGATATCCCTGTCGGGTGGCATCCCCGGAAGGTCTGTAGGAAATACCCGGGACTGGGATCCATAGAAGGAACCTCAGCACTAGAATCACGAACATAAGTCAAATAAGCCAAACACCCCTGAAACATGTTGGTATTACAACAATTCTGTAGGATTTGACTTTGACAAACATCCTCCTGTTGTATAGCATCACCCACCCACACCCATACCCCCACCCACACCGAGTAATAGCAATCTAAGAATAAAGGGATAACAAACTAACATGAAAGACCATCGGCTAAACAAAAGATAAAAAAAAAAAAAAAAACAATGGCAACAAGTATTAACGGCAAGATAAAAAAGAGGACCGAAGCCAAGATAGCAATTAAATGGTAGTAATAGCAATCTAAGAATAAAGGGATAACAAACTAACACTAACAAAGGAAGACAAAAGGGAAACACTCGACTACCTACTAACCTTCTACCGCAACTCTCGACCTCCACACCCTCCTATCAAGGTTCATGTCCTCGGTAAGCTCCAACTGCACCATATCCCGCCTAATCACCTCTCCCCAAGATATCTTTGCCTACCACTACCCCTCCCCATACCCACCAAGGTTAACCTCTCACACCTCCTAATTAGGGCTTCTGTGCTTCTCCTCTTAACATGCCCGAACCATCTCAACCTCGCCTCCCATACAACTTCATTCCTAATCTTATCTAACCTGGTATGCCCATCCATCCATCTCAACATCCTCATTTCAGCTACTCTCAATCTTCTGGATATGAGAGTTCTTGACCGGCCAACACACTGCCTCATACAACATAGTCGGTCTAACCTCTATATCTGAAAGGACTGTAATTCCATTGAATCACCTAATCTCACTCAAATTTATTTTTTCTAAGCTCTTTAAATATATGAATAAATAAATGTGTCTATTTACCATTTAGATCTTGTTTGGTTTCGGTATATTAGATCTTGTAGATCCGCTCCGCTGTTTCAAGTTTTTCTCTTCTCTGTTTGCTTTAGATCTTGTCCTTTTTGCCTTGATTTTTCGCTTTCGGTATATTAAATTTTATTTATAGTTATTAATTTTACTTCTTCAAAAATAAAATTCCCCCTTTTTGCTCTACCGCCCCAATTCTATCATCGCCACTTTTGCTCAAAACCCCTTTTATCAAGAACAATCCAATTTCAAATCGATACTCTCATTATTCTTAGCTATAGATTTTTTACTTTTATTTCACTGAATCTGTTGAAGTAAATATCAATAAAGCTCGAAATTTCCAAAACCGAAATTGTTGGCTTTTCTGTACGTAGCAAAAGATTTGTTTGGTTTGCTCTGTATTCTTTGGTTTTACTTACTGGTTTTCAGTTTTCCTTTACTAGCTTACAACTGCAATTTAATGGTAGTAGTTATGCTTTAGATTCCATTTGGTCACCGGTTTGTTGTTGTTAGGTTGCCGGATCTCCTCGCATATTTCAGAAGCTTGCTTGTTGTTTTTCTTCAGTTAATTTCGGCTGCTAGTTACTTTCGGTGCTACACCAGTGGTAGCGGTAATAGCCCTTTTTGGTCTTTGGGTCGTGGTATTTTCTGTGTTTTCAGGGAAATTCTCAAAGTGGTTGGAGACAAGTTGGGCGCACGAGCACTAGCAAAGGAGAGCAACCTGGACGAGCGTCAGCAAAGGGCGGTGGGAAGCGGTGCGTGAGCTTGCAAGTATATCGAGGGCTGCAAATCAACACAGGTTTGGTTCTCGGGAATTGGTACCTCTCGTTCTACTGGTGTTAGCTAAATTGATGTTACGTTAGTTCACAATAGTTAAATCATTCAATAGGTGTACAGGTAGTCACTTGTTTCCTTCTAGTTTGATTCGTTGTCCGTTGTGCACTAGCGAGTCTTTTGTAGATCTGTCATAGGTGTAGTGGCAGCAGTCTGGGATGATAGATTAAAGGCATGTCCTCAGGTGGGGCAGAGTGTGGGGCAAAGAGTGGGCCCGGGTCAGGGGCTGGGTCGGGAGGCAGGGGAGGTAGAGGGGGCAAGGGAGCCTATATGTTGAGAATCGGGTCATGGAACATAGGTTCGCTAACGAGTAAGTCTATAGAGTTGGCGAAGATCCTTCAGAAAAGGAAGATTAATATAGCGTGCGTCCAGGAGACTAGGTGGGTCGGATCGAGGGCGAGAAACGCGGATGGGTATAAGTTGTGGTACTATGGAGTCGTGAGGGGTAAGAATGGAGTGGGTATCCTAGTAGATAGCCGTCTTATGGAGTCGGTGGTAGAGGTCAGGCGTGTGAATGATAGACTAATGACTATTAAATTGGTGGTGGGTGAGTGTACTTTAAACGTCGTTACCGCGTACGCACCGCAAATAGGTTGTGAGGAGGAGATTAAAAGGCGTTTTTGGGAAGGGTTGGATGACATTGTTCGTAGTATTCCGCCTTCTGAGAGGCTATTCATAGGAGGGGATTTCAATGGCCATATTGGGTCGTCTGCAGGTGGGTATACTGAGGTGCATGGCGGCTTTGGTTTCGGGGAACGGAATGGAGGGGGCATCTCATTGCTGGATTTTGCCAAGGCATTCGATCTAGTGATTGCAAACTCGAGTTTTCCGAAGCGAGAGGAGCATTTGGTTACTTACCAAAGTTCGGTGGCGAAGACTCAAATTGACTATCTCCTCCTCAGGAGATGCGACAGAAGGTTGTGCGAGGATTGCAAAGTTATCCCAGGTGAGACCCTTGCAACGCAACATAGGCTCTTGGTGATGGACGTTAGTATTATGATAAGAAGGAAACAGAGGTCAGTACGAGGCCGCCCGAGGATTAGGTGGGGCGCCTTGACTAAGGTTAAAGCCCAGGAGTTGGAAGGAAGGTTGTCGGCAATGGGAGCTTGGAGAAGTAGTGGGGACGCAAACACTATGTGGTCGACGACGGCGGACTATATAAGGAAGGCGGCGAGAGAGGTGTTGGGGGTATCTTCAGGCCGCACCGGTGGCCACAAAGGAGACGGGTGGTGGAATGCAGTTGTACAAGGTAAAGTGGAAGCGAAGAAGGTGGCTTACCTGCGGTTAGTGGGGAGCACTGGAGAGGAGGAGAAGAGAGCGAACATTGCGAGATATAAGGTAGCTAGGAAAGAGGCAAAGATGGCAGTGACGGAGGCAAAGACGACAGCTTTTGCTCGTTTGTATGAGGAACTAGGGAACAAAGGCGGGGAGAAGAAGTTACTCCGACTCGCTAAGGCTAGAGAGAGGACGGCTCGGGATTTGGACCAAGTGAGATGCATAAAAGATGAGGACGGTAAAGTTTTGTTGGGGGATGACCAGATAAAGAGGAGATGACAGACCTACTTTCATAAACTTCTAAATGAGGAAGGGGATCAGGATATTGTACTAGGTGAATTGAGGAACGCAGACAGCCCCCATGAACTAAGTGATTGTCGGGACATTGAGGTCGATGAGGTCATGGAGGCAATGCGTAAGATGAGAAGGGGCAGAGCTACCGGACCAGATGAAATTCCGGTTGAGCTTTGGAGGTGTGTGGGTAGAGCAGGCTTGGAATGGCTTACTAAGTTGCTTAATGTTATATCCAAGACTAATAGGATGCCCGAAGAGTGGAGGTGGAGTACAATGGTCCCGTTGTATAAGAACAAAGGCGATATCCAGATCTGTAACAACTATAGGGGTATTAAATTACTAAGTCATACCATGAAAGTCTGGGAGAGAGTGGTAGAAATGAGAGTGCGAAGGACGGTGTCTATTTCAGACAACCAGTTCGGGTTCATGCCGGGGCGATCTACCACAGAAGCTATCCACCTTATTAGGAGGATGGTGGAACAATACAGGGATAAGAAGAAGGATCTCCACATGGTGTTTATCGATCTAGAGAAAGCGTACGACAGGGTTCCTAGGGAGGTCTTATGGAGATGCTTAGAGGCTAAAGGGGTCCCGGTTGCCTACATTAGGGCGATTAAGGACATGTATGATGAAGCTAAGATCTCGGGTTAGGACAGCAGGAGGCGATTCAGATTATTTTCCGGTATTACGGGGTTGCACCAAGGGTCTGCGTTCAGACCTTTCCTATTTGCCCTGGTGATGGATGCTATAACGCATCATATTCAGGGGGAGGTGCCATGGTGCATGCTATTTGCTGATGACATAGTCCTAATCGACGAGACACGACGCGGCGTCAGCGAGAGGTTAGAGGTTTGGAGACATACCCTTGAGTCCAAAGGTTTCAGGTTGAGCAGGACGAAGACGGAATACCTTGAGTGCAAATTTGGGGCAGAGCCGACGGAAGCGGGAGTGGAAGTGAGGCTTGATTCTCAAGTCATCCCTAAGAGGGGTAGTTTCAAGTACCTGGGGTCGTTTATTCAGGGGTCCGGGGAGATCGACGAGGATGTCACACACCGTATAGGGGTGGGGTGGATGAAATGGAGGTTAGCGACGGGAGTCCTGTGTGACAAGAAAGTGCCACTGTTACTGAAAGGTAAATTTTATAGGGCAGTGGTTAGGCCTGCTATGTTGTATGGGACCGAGTGTTGGCCGGTGAAGATCTCACACATCCAGAGGATGAAAGTTGCAGAGATGAGGATGTTGAGGTGGATGTGCGGGCATACAAGGAAGGATAAGATTAGAAATGAAGATATTCGAGAGAAGGTGGGTGTGGCCCCCATGGAGGACAAGATGCGGGAAGCAAGACTCAGATGGTTCGGGCACATTCAGAGGAGGAACACTGATGCACCGGTGAGAAGGTGTGAACGACTGGCGGTGGTGGGTACGAGGAGAGGTAGAGGGAGACCTAAGAAGTATTGGGGAGAGGTGATCAGGCAGGATATGGCGCGACTTAGGGTTACTGAGGACATGGCCCTAAACAGGGAATTGTGGAGATCGAGCATTAAGGTTGTAGGTTAGGGGAAATTGTGATGTCTTTTTTACAGCGCACTAGAGTGAGACTAGCCAGTTAGGAATTAGTCTTAGGATGCTATTGATCAACTACTGATGATGGGCTTTATCTTCTGTGTATTAATACCTTACATATTCTCGTATTTCCTATATCTGTTATATTGTTGTTACTTTGTTTTTATGGTATTTATGTTATGTTATGGATTTTATGGTATTTTATGGTGTTTTATTATGAGTCTATTGATAGTACTAATCTAGTGTCTCTTGTTGCCTCTTTGAGCCGAGGGTCTCCTGGAAACAGCCTCTCTGCCCCTCGGGGTAGATGTAAGGTCTGCGTACATATTACCCTCCCCAGACCCCACTTGTGGGATTACACTGGGTTGTTGTTGTTGTTGTCTTTAAGCTTACAACACATATATTCTATCCACACGAACTAATAAAAAATAAAATAAAACACAAAACAAAAGTAATCCATAGAGAGGGAGTGTATGTGTGTGTGAATGCATTACCATTAATGGGCTCAATGGATGCCTTAGGATATCCTCTATGTGCTTTGAGAGCCGCGACCTGATACGAGGAATAGCAAGCATTGATCTCATGCGAAAACAAAGTATGTACATCATGGCCTGCATTACAATGAACAGAATCAGAAACAATTTGTTTGGATGTCAACGAAGTTTCTGAAATTTTTTTGCTAAAGTAAAGTTAAAATTCCTTCAAGTTTCCTACATGTTTTGCAAAATTAAAGTTGGAAGAAATCTTTTTAAAGAAAAAGTTAAAACCACTTCTCTCACAAGTTTCCTACAATGCACAAAAGAATATGGAAGTTAACTTTCCAACACTTTCCTTTCCCCTTCCCAGCACTCACATGGTATATAAAAAAAATTAGCCCCAGGGATATAATTCGGAAAGCCTTTAATCAAATCCACACTAACAGAAGAAAAAGGCCCTGCACTCCTGAAACAATATAATAGCCAATACCAAGAGTACTTAAAGAGAATCATCTGCCGATTACAGAATTGACACTGATCTATTCTCTTGGTCTCAAGATTGACACTACAATACTATAGAAGTCATCTTTTACTTACAGATAGAAACCACCACAAAAAACTTAACAAAAAAGAACAAGGGCCTCTGTGTGTGAGGGAGTGGGGCAGACCATTAAAGGTTTTGACTACAACAAAGCTGTCAAATACCTGGCACCCAGCATAGAATTCCTTGTGAGCTTTTGGATTGATGCCACCATTCTGGTTGGAGCAATAAGTGGAACACCATTCAACCAAACTGATCCTCGCACAAAAAGAAAGAAATCCATGACTTGAGATGTGCCTCAATTTGTTATTGACCAAGGGAAGCAACTTAAAACTACAAAATATTGTGTGCAAAGCTGAAGATGGTTGGGTTCATCGAGTAAACCTTTCTACATATTCAGCAACAGATGAGATAGAGAAAAACTTTGCACGAGCCAAATAACTAGCAAGATAGGCAACAGCACTCATTCTGCAAGTAACCAATAAAAGTATTAGTACCTCCCAACAACCATTAGAAAATGTATAACTAGCAGCAAAGAACTATCAAATTTATCCACTCCCAGAGAGTATCAAATATGTTCAGTAGCATTTGAAATTGAAAAAACAAGATCACCAAGAAGCACTTCACTACCTTCTGACAAAGAAATGACAACTACTTCAGTACTTCTATTTGTCCTATCCAACACAACAGACAAGATACTGAAGCACAGTAATCTATGACTTTTTTTTTGAAAAAGGTAACAATTATATTCTTCAGCACCCAAAAAACGGGGCTGGTATCTAATATTTACAAGTACAACCCCTGAAAATCTTACAGAGAATCAAAAAGGTCTAGTAGTGATTCTACATCACCTATCAACTGTTCTTTACACCAAAAATGAAAAAGAGAAATACAAGAACTCTTGATTTTGTGTTGACTTTTAAGGATCACTATTTGGTGGCATGTTACCGAAACAGCATATACAGAAAGTACGCTAGCCTTAGTACAGAATACTACTCTGTGTGCATGTAAATTCAGTGACAGGATCATAGAGGGACCAATGTTGAGACCCCAAGCAGTGTCCCAACAAAATTCAAACTAGCAAACCTCCTAGGGAGCAGATTAAAAAGGAGAGGACAGTTGAATTCAAAATTAGAACAAAATTATCCTTAAACAGAGAGCACAGACTGTTTATTAGCTTCCATAATTATGTTCAAAGATGAAAGAACCCTAAGCTCGTCGACCAATTTACATAAAGAGCAATCCACTAAACACTCAGATTGAGTAGCAAACTGAGCAAGCAGTTGCTTGTGTATCCATAAGATATGATTAAGCTAATTGATCAACAATACAGTATCAAGGTGCAACAGGTGGGAAAAGCAAGAAAAAGAAGCCGAAGATTCAGTAACTCTTAATCCTCACCTCCATTGTGGATAGATACTGCTCTTAAATATATCAAATAGTGTATCAGCAAATCTCCTGCCGCAGTTTTCAGGATCCAGGGTACAGGCATAAAACATCACAAACTGCAATTTCAGGATCAAGAAGTTTAAGTTTAATTTTCAAAAGGGCAACAAGGTACACATAGAAGTAAGAAAAGGAACAAAGAAGAATAGTGTACAGCAAGTTCGAGAAGTGCTGGGAAAAGGAGTACACGAAATGAAAGACTAGCCCAAGTGTCAGAGATGATATTATGCATGTTACCTGGGCAAATTTAGACTTGTATGCCGTCAAAACAGTATGCTGAAAAGACTGGAGAAGAGTCTCAAAAACCTACACCATATGAAAGACAACTACATGTAAGAAAAGCAAGTAGAGTTAGAAACTAGACACTGATGTGTCCAATTTACCTGACTCAGGCGTCCACTCTCTTTGCAAAAGTTAAGGTGTTCAAAGGTAAGCACCATCAAGCTATCCAATTTTTGAGCACTGGCATTTCCAAGCCGTTCCATCCAAGAAATTCGGAGCTGAGAGTAAAAAGCTTGTTACTATATAAAGAACAATGGCAAAAACCAAATCAAAAAAATGGATGAGCTCAGTCAGTAGAGTGCAATGCTCTTAACCTTGTGGTCAGCAGATCGAACTTCTGATAAACGCTCCAATAATTTTACTTATAAATGAATCAAAGAGATGGATGAAATTTTTTAACAGAGAAATACAGAATTTGATCAATCATCAGCTGAAAGTTAAAGTATTTATTTTCTTTGTATTTTCCTTATAATAAGTACTTTCGATATGCCTAGTATATTGTATGTATACAAGATACGATCAAATACTAGCTTAATCAAAAAGTGGATAAAGGGATACAACCGCATACCACATGAAAAAATAAACATTTACAAGAACAAAAATAAAAAAATCTTGCAATAGACGGTAATACGGTATTTGTAATTCTCTCTAATTGATGACAATTTTGAATATAACGGACCCTAATATAATTGTTCGCAATCTTTTGATCAGAAGATCAACAACATGAAAAAGGAAATGTCTGTAGATGAATATAGGAAGGGTGAAAATGGAACTGTGGGAAATATGACCTTTATTAAGGAAAATAATTCGGAAGAAAATAGTACTCTTGACCACTTAAATGCTGGGCAGAGTTCACACAGTGTTGACAAGGCAAATTTGTCTCAAAGGTTGACTCAGATTTAAAGAGAAATGTTATGAAATCCTCTTCTGAATCATCAGGTATTCTTTAACTACTTGGATTCTTCAAGATTAAGACCAGTTTTTATTATAAGGTATATGGTTCTATAAATACCGGGAAATCTCCATATACACATAGTACACCAAAAAGTAGAGAAAACTAGGCTAAACATGGTTCTGTACAAAATTCACCCAATCATCTATACAAACAGGTATCATGAGTGCACCAAAAAGAAGCTAGAGGCACAAGACTACTCTGGACATGTACAAAATCACTCTCAAGTGTCACCCACTTGTAACGATCTCCTATTTGTTTCCTTCGATTCCTTCCATGCTACCCTCATAAAAGCTTTTCCGGTTAAAGAAAAGGCAAAGTGAACCAAATAACTGCAACATTAATATTTTTACACAAATACATGATTTTCTTTTTCTCAGCTCCAACAGAAATGAAAACGTATATCACCATCAACCCCACTATCCCAGAAAAAAAAAGTCAAAGAAACAACTCTAGTGGCAATGGTAACACTAACATACAGAAGAATATCAGTAAAAGGATGAAAATCACCTGGTCACCATCTTGCTGACCATCATCTACAGGACCATCCAGATCTTCCAGCTCCATATCGAAGATGCATTTGGTGAAATCCTCATTTAAGATTTCATCCCATGCAATGTCTACCTAAGCAACTCAAGGACAAGAAGAAAGTTAAGTTAGTGCAACAACTTCTACGCAGTGACAGAGCGAAGCTTCAATTTCAAACAGCTTACATCCAGATCTATCAGCCAATCCATAATTGCCACAAGCATTGTTCTCCCAACAAGACCACCAATTGCTCCACCCTCCAGTTTTAACATGTTCTCCACATATGCCATGATGAACTTCAGGTAAAGAAGAAAAACATGGATAAGAATTTAGGAGCTTCCAGCAATAAGGATCACAACACAGAAGAAATAGATTACCAACACAAGGTTCTGGTGATGCATGGTTCACTAATTCAAAAAAAATGCCACTAGGACCAGAACATTCAATAATCTGCATAGTGAAAGAATCTTCTTTGTAAAGAAAGTATGAATCTGCACTTACTGGTTCCTTTGTGTAATTGATTGGCATCTTCTGCATCTTCTCCTTTACTATCTTCTCAAGTCTCAAGGGGGAGAGAGGAACTAACTCTGCAATGTCTATTAAAGTCGAATGGACACGATCAGTGACTTGGCCCTTTCGTAAAATGCCACGTGGCTGATTCAACAATGATATGAATGAAGGAGGAGGCACAAAATTGTTCACAAGCATTTCCAAGCACAAATCGACATACTGCCCACCAGATGTAGCCTACAGCATAGGAGAAGACTCATGATCATATACACAATTAGTCACAAACATGGAAGATTGCAGCACTAAAGCCACATACCAAGGATATAAGTAATTCCATCAAAGCATCCATTACATCAGTCCCATAGTTCCACATGCTCATTCCTAAAATCTGGAGGCGAATAACACATTTAAATATACAATCTTACCAACCACTATTCTTATTTAAGAGATGCACACTATTAATACAGCTATTTAGAACTTACAGATGAAAGAAGACTTTGATGGTGAACAATGTCTAGACAAGAAACTGATCCTGACAAAGCTTTTAAACATGTCTGAAAAGCAAAGACCAAAGAAATGAAAATTAAAACATGAAGCAAAAGAAACCACCAAAAAAAGTGATTCCATGTGCAATCTCCAAGGAAAACATACCACTAGTAGGGCCACCTCTTCAGGTACAAGGCGTTCCTTACAGTGCATAACCCCAACAAGCTGGTTATATTTGTCCGGATCACCCTAATACACGCAACATTCAGCTATAAAATTAACTCTGCAGTGCTATAACAAATATATGGAAACTATAAAGCACAATTCATAAAAATTGCACTGCACAAGTTGCACCAGTGAAAATAGCAACTAGGAAGGTACAGACAATTCACATCTGTGAAGATGTTTGCCAGGAAAAAAAAAGTGAAACAGACAAAAAAAATCAGTAATTTAAGCGTAAGGAATAAATGAAAACATTTGGCTGGCAAGTGCTTGCTGAATATAAATGAGAGAAGTGTGCCAGGAAAGTAAATAAAGTGAAACAGACAAAAAATAATCAGTAATTTAAGCACAAAGAATAAGTGAAAGCATTTCGCAGGCAAGTGCTTGCTGAATATAAATGAGAGAAGTAACGCCCCACTCACCACCACCACTCCCCCCCCCTTCTCCCCCCAACCCAACCAAAAAAGAAAGAAAAAAAAAGAAAAGGAAAAATATAGGGAGTAATAAGAGAGGGAGAGAAAAGAACATGTCTAACTAACCACTTGTAAGTCCATTCAGAACTTAACAGTTAACACTTAAATTATCATATCAGATGCATAATACTCGAACCTGACCCCTCTTTCTTCTCAATTCGATATACATCACCTTCACAAAAGCCCTAGTAATTTCCCTCTATTTTCTATCTAAAGTCAAAATCATGCAAGGCTTATGCACCTCACCTCATCAATCTTTTTATAACCGAGAAATCCTCAAGGACCAGCTTGGAGCACAGTTCATACTCAGTAGATTATGGGCTGCCCCTATCTGATGTGACAATTTCTTAGTTTTCGTCACATCTTCGACTATTATAATAACATCTTGCCCAAAATCCCAAAAAAAAAGTATCTAATCAAACTTTCAGCTTTTAATCTCCAAGGAAGACAACCAAGGTCAATCAATCTGGAGCACCTATGCTTGTCATCAAGCAAACATTTGAAATAGTCATCTTAGCAGGAAAGATACTTTTCCTCTTATTTTTTGATGAGTAACTTAGCCAAAACAAACAATGAGAAACAAAGGATTGCGGTGAAACAAATTCAATCTGTTGATTCATACAGTTCAAACTTGATTTCCCATGCAGTGGCATGGGCATCCAAACCCAATCCAAAGCACTTATCAGTGTATAATTTTATTTTTATTCAAATATGTTTTTTGAGAGACCAACCTCGAGAGCGGATTTAAGGGCACCTCTAACATGATAGAACAACTCTGTATCTGTAATCTCAACATTCTCCATCTCAGCATAGCCTGCCTGCTCAGCTGGTAATACCATTCCCATTATGTTTGATAATTGAATATTGCCGAAATTTCCTCTGAAACATCATCATGTGGAAAAGCCCTTATCAGCAAAAAAAAAGGTTCTATAGTAACCAGCAATATACCCTTGAATCACTCATCAAAATGCTTATTCAAGATAAGAAACAGCTAAAAATACTCAAGTCTGTTTATTAAAAGATATCTATCAACAAGACAACAGCACATACTGAAAACCATATCACGAGTTACAGAACTATACAATAGTTATAGTTCACAGCTATTACTCTAATCTTTATGGAAATTTTATTATCAAAAAGATGTCCATTACCAGTGACTTCAAGAGAATGCTACACCAAAGATTGAATTTTCAGTCTTAAAACCACATTAAGATTTTCAAATTTCAACTTGTTATCCACATAGATGCAAAAAACCACTGAGCCCTTATCAATTCAAGCAAGAAAACATCAGTCTTTCGCAATACAAACCAGCAATAATACCCATCTGGAACCAGTATACAAAACAGTCCTATTCAATCAACGAATCAGCAATTTGATGGTTGCGCAAATAAAAGGCTTTTATATAAAATCGATTTTAAAGAAAATCGAGTTCGTACACAATCACAAATTCCGGCCAGTACATTAACTAGTAAAAACCCTCGGGAAACTAAGATATTGGAGTTAAGCTTCTTTAAAGCCTGGGAGCACCCAGAATATTATAGTCTAATTCACCAAAAAATCGTTTTTTCATTAAAATAGCTGGAAAAAAAAGGTCGTTGTGTATTAGACAGAATGATAAACGATAATATGTAGAGGGAGTGAGACAGAAAGAGGAGCATACACTTCGATTACGCCGGAGAAAGAGAAAACTGAGGAATTCGGCCCCAGAGGAGATGGAGGAGCTGAAGAAGCAAAAGCGGCGCCAGGGAGTGGAGGGCTGAAGAAAATTTCAATTTGGTTTATTTCAAGACACCCTCGGCATTCGGTACTTACGGTATTTAATGACTACGGTTCAGCACTTTGGTATTCGGTATATCAATTGTGCATACCAAATACCATACCAAAGTAGTTCGGTACGGTTCGGTATTTTCTTATTTGGTTCGGTACGGTTTCGGTATCATACCAAAGTCTTTCAAATCTCCCAAGATTATGTTATGCCTATTGCCTAACGTCTCTTCTGACTTCTGCTGAGAATTCAACCACTCAAAGGCAAACTTAGAAAATAGAACCTTGATAATTACATAGAGTAAAAAAAAAATCCTGGAGTGCAATGACCTAGATTTAACAATTGCAAGTTTGCAATTTGGATCTTGAAAAGAAAATGTGAACATTGCAAAAAGACAGCAGGAGATTTATGAAATCATGTTTTCCAAATTCAATATTTTATGACTAACAATAATTGGAGATCAAAAAGCCAAGTAGCAACTCTGCATTCACCTGCTACCATGATCAGCCGTGTGGTGCTATGGTTACAGGCAACATATTCCGATGAAATTCTATAGCAGAGAAACGAGGCACAGTAATAATTCTGATGCAATCCCTAAGCAGAGAAACGAGGAACAGTAATTGCAACAGATTAAAGGAGTAAAAGTGAGGTGCATGGCTCATATACTTAATCATGTGATTGAGTCAACAACGCAACACAGTTCACTTAATCAATTGAATATGTTCTGGAAAATAGGATTTCGTTTAGCAGTGAACGACCTTCCGAATAAATATGTAGTGAAATAGTACATATTTTCACAAAAGGAAAAGTGATAAAACAAGTATCTTTACCCACCCAAGCAGCCAGTGAAAGCGTAAGGTGAAAAAGGACAAAAGAAGCAGTTGAAGACTAACATAAAACCTCAAGATTGAAGAATGAAGAATGAAGAAGTTATGAACTTGTTGAAGACTTGAAGATTGTCGAATGAAGGTCAACAATGAGCAAACAAGCAGTCGCCGAGGAGATGAATCGCCGTAGCCGTCGCCGCTCGCCGAGGTCGTGAAGTCGCCGTCGCCGTCGCCCTCTGCTATTGTAAGGCTAGAAAATAGAAAAGGGAAAGGTAAGAAGAAGAAGCTAACGTAAGTCTGCTGTCTCTAAGCCTAAAGAGGCCGCTAGGCGCGCTAAGGGTTAGGGAATCAGGGGGCTTGGGGTGTTGGGCTTAGGTTTATTGGGCTGTAAAAATAGAAATAGAATTGGGCTTGTACATAAATATTTCGGTATTTCAATATACCGAAATATAAAAAATTTAATATCGAATACCGTATCGAAATACTGCAATTTCTACGGAAGTATACTGAAATACTAAAAAATCAAAACCGGAATACCATTTTAATTCGATTCAGTTCGGAATTCGATTTTTCGAATTTTGTGTCCACTCATACACGCTATAGACGTGAATTATTTGGGCCGATATTGGCCCATGATGCCATGAAAGTAATTGGGGCTTTTAGCATATTAGGCTGGGAGAAATAAAAATAGATAGATTTACAAGTGGTCATCCAAAAATAGCCACAGTTTCAAAAGTAATCGAAATTTAGCCACTTTTCATGTAAAGATAAATCTGAATGAAAACACTATTCAAAATTCGAAAACATACTCCAGCATAATATACAGGAGTTCCAGTATATTATAATGGAACTCCAGTCTAATATACTAGAATTCCAATACAATATACCGGTCCAGCATAATATATTGGAGATTGGAGCACCGGTACTCCAATCTCCAGTTTATTATCCTGGCGCCAGCAAAGTATACCGGTCCAGCATAATATGTTGGAAGTTCATATACAGGTGCACCGAACTCCAGTATATTATGCTGGATTGGTCTCTGTTACGGCAAAATTGTGCTTATTTTTCAATTACTTGACAAACACTAGCTATTTTTGAATAACCCGTCTGAAAACTAACTAGCCCGTGCTATTTTAACTATTAGGCTGATCGGCCAAAAATAGTTATAGTCACTAGTTAATTATACGCTGATTATGGACAAAATATGTATATCATATATACATATATATAATATAATAATATATTAAAATATATATTTATTGGCTATTATTTTGGGACGTAATTTTTCAAGGATTTGTGAGGCCCTTCTTCGACTTACAAGCTTGATTTCTTTTGCACTAAGTCGACCAAATCATAAAGTCAACCAATTTAATGTTCCGATAAAAATGGAGAATTTATTTTTTACTTTTGGGTTTATCTTATTCGTGTTTTTAATAGGACTAGTTCTTCTACAAGTTCGTTGCACGTGGATTATAAATTATTTAATACATACGAATTTGAGAAACCATATCAATATCATTTAAACATGTTGTTTCTTTTGAATAGATATATGAATTATTTAAATAAAAATAAAATAATACTTAAATCAACAAACAAAGATAATTTTATGAGTCAAAGATAAGATTTTGATGAACATTTTAATTATGTTGAAAAGGAAAATTGGGTATTTTCTTTATTTTTATTTGTAAAGAAAAAAAGAATAAACGATGAACAAAACAAAGTGAAAAAAAAAATAATGGGTTAATGCTCATTTGCGTTCAAATATGCAAAGTGTATCAAATTAATAATATAAACTTACGAACAAATATTTGTTTCACTTTAAAGAAATGTTCTACCCTGTCATTCATAAATATTGAACTTCACCAAAAATTCATAGAGAGTAATAATAGATTAAAAGATAATAAGTAAAAGTAAGATAGTAGAACCCATTCTTTATTATTAACTTTTTTCTTGCTATTGGATTTGAAATTTTGTCAATTCCAACATTTCTCTCGTACAATCTTTTTAAAATTTGGTAGTTAGATTATTCCTGGTATTTTTATAAACAAGAGTATTATTTAAAATAAAACATAGTGATTTATATGGCAACTTTCATGAACAACGCCCCATACTCACTTTATTCCTGTAATTTTCTGGTCAGCCCAAGAGATAAAAGAATGCAAAGGTGTCACGATTCGGATTTCACACCTTCGGGAGTCGTGATGGCGTCTGCTAGTGAAAGCTAGGCAAGTCAATTAGTCCAATTATTTAACCATTTTCATTTTTAGTCCCTTAACAATTCCAAAACAACATAACAAAAGCAGCAGAAATGCTAATAATAATAATAAAAATAGTGCGGAAGACGAAATTTGATAATTTAGATTAATACAAACTGTGGAAATCTAAGTACAACTCCACCCAGAATTTGGTGTCATAGTGTCACGGACCATCTATGAATACTACAAATAAAGTCTGAATAGAAATACACGAATCTGTCTCTGAATAAGTAAAAACAGAAGGAAATGATAGAAGGAGACGCCAAGGCCTGTGGACGCCTATAAGACTATCTCGGGTCGCCTAAATAGACTGAAGGCAGCCACCTCACTGCGGTCCAAAAGCTGCACCACCGGGATCTGCACATAGTGCAGAGTGTAGTATCAGCGCAATCGACCCCATGTGTTGGTAAGTGCCTAGCCTAATCTCGACGAACTAGTGACGAGGCTAGGACAGGACTACCAAATAAACCTGCGCAGTTAAATCATATGCAATAGAAAATAAAGGCAGAAATGTACAGTTGAGGATAGAAGGGGAAACATGCTGCGGGGAACATCAAGTAATAACAGAAGACAACAGATAAATATAAGGAACACCAAAGTTCAATTATCAACAAGAATCAGAAATAAAAAGACAAGTACACGACATCACCCTTCGTGCTTTTACTCTCGTCCTCACCATAAAATCAATAAAATCGGCACGATATCACCCTTCGTGCTTTTACCTCACATAATCATGGCACGGAATGATCTTTCGTGCATTATCACTCATATCATGGCACATAATTGTACATCGTGCGGCACAGTATCACCCTTCGTGCTTTAACCTCACAAAATCGACATGGCATCACCCTTCATGCATTAACACTCTCTCACAAATATCATGAACGGCATCACCCTTTGTGCTTTAACACTCTTCCTTACCCAAACAATAATCACAAAGCAATAAGGGCAAGGGAATCAATAAAATCACAAAAAAATCCCAGCAAGGGAACAATAGTATAACAACCATATCTCGGCAAGGGAAACAATATCAAAACAATAACATCTCGGCAAGGGAGATAACATCAAAAGTAACAACATCCCTGCAAGGGAGACAATATCATAAATCTCTTCTCTTTTCTACATTTACTTCACAACTTGAGCCAATGCTCTAAAATGTTCAATTGCCAATAATACTTCCACAAATCATTTTACAACTCGAGCCAACGCTCTTCAATGTTCAATTACCAATAATACTTTCACAAGCCTTGTTCAACAAAAGAAATCATCATATAAAGCATGAAATACGAATCGGAGTCACATTAATCATAGTATAAGACTCACGGGCATGCTTGACACCAACGTATAGATACTCGTCACCAAGCCTATATGCCGTACTCAACGATTAACACGTAGCAAATAAGACACGACTCATAATTCCTCAAGCTAAGGTTAGACCAAACACTTACCTCGATGCCACGAACACAATTCAAGCCTCAACTACCGCTTTACCTCTTGTTTCCACCACCAATTCGCTTGTGTCTAGCCATAACTTACTTAACGATATCAATGAATGCTAAATAAATCAATTCTAATGCAAGAAAATAGGTTTTATAAAGTATTCCCCAAAAAAGTCAAAAATCGATCCCGGACCTACATAGTCAAAACCCGAGGTTCGAATCAAAACCCGATTACCCATTCACCCACGAACCCAAATATATATTTTATTTTGAAATCGGACCTCAAATCGAGGTCTAAATCCCCAAAATTTGAAAAACCTAAGTTCTACCTAAAACACTCAATTTCCCCCCATGAAAACCCTTGATTTTGAGTTGAAATCATATGAAAAGATGTTATAGATTAACGGAAACGAGTTAGAAATAACTTACAATCGATTTGAAAGAGTAGTTGTCTTTGAAAAATCGCCCAAAGATGTTTTAGGTTTGAGAGAGTTTGAAAAATGAGAAATTTTCGGCTAAGTTATGATTTACACAAGCACAGATATCACAATTGCGATGATATGTTCACAAATGCGAACTTGCAATTGCGGAAAAAGCTTCGCAATTGCGAAGGATGCCTATCTCCGCTTTCTTCACAAATACGAACCATTGTTCGCAAATGCGAGGCCCGCTAAGGTCACAATTGCGACATAAGCTTCGCAATTGCAAAGGTTCCCTACCCAGCCCAATCTTCGCAAATGCGATGGTGTTCACAAATGCGAGCTCGCAATTGCGAGCCAGGCTTCGCAATTGCGAAACCTGCTGACCTGCAACACACAACAGTTTTTTTCCTAAGTTCAAAACACTCTCTGGCCTATCCAAAACTCACCCAAGCCTTCGGGGCTCCAAACCAAACATGCGCGCAAGTCCAAAAATATCATATGGACTTGCTCGTGTGATCAAATCATCAAAATAACATCAATAACTATGGATTTAGCATCAAAATCAAAGAAAAAATCTCATGAACTCTTAAGTGCCATTTTTAACAACCGATGGTCCGATTCACGTCATTTCAAGTCCGTTTCTTACCAAATTTTACATGCTCAACCTAAATACCATATAAGACCTGTATCGGGCTCCTGAACCAAAATACGGGCCCGATACCATCAAATTCAAACTCATTTAGATTTTTGAAAACTCTTATAATTTCAGTTAAATAATTTTCTTCAAAAATTCATTTCTCGGTCTTGGGACCTTGAAATTCAATTCTGGGCATATGCCCAAGTCTCATATTTTCCTACGGACCCTCCGGGACCATCGAATCACAAGTCTGGGTCCGTTTACCCAAAATATTGACCGAAGTTAACTTAAATTCATTTTAAAAGCAAAATTTACCATTTTTCACTGATTTTCACATAATGGCTTTCTGGATATACGCCCGGACTACGCACGCAAATCAAAGTGAGACAAAAAGGAGATTTTAAGGCCTCGAAACACAGAATTTATCACTTTTTAGGTCATCACATTCTCCACCTCTAAAACAATTGTTCATCCTCGAACGGACATAAGAAAGAAGTACCTGAATCGGAGAAAAGATAGGGATAATGGCTCCGTATATCGGACTCTCAGGTCGATGCCTCAACAAGCTGACCTTTCCACTGAACACAAACAAAAGGAAAACTCTTTGATTTAACCTGCTGAACCTGCCGGTCTAGAATAGCTACCAGCTCTTCCTCATAGGACAAGTCCTTTTCCAACTTGACAGTGCTGAAATCTAACATGTGGGATGGATCGTCGTGATACCTCCGAAGCATAGACACATGAAACACTAGATGTACGACTGATAAGCTTGGTGGCAAAGCAAGTCTGTAAGCCACCTCTCCCACTCGATCAAGAATCTCAAACGGGCCAATGAACCTAGGGCTAAGCTTGCCCTTCTTTCCAAATCTCATCACGCCCTTCATAGATGGCACCCGAAGCAACACCCGCTAGCCGACCATGAATGCCACATCACGAACCTTACGTTCGACATAACTCTTTTTCCTGGACTGAGTTGTACGAAGCCTATCCCGAATGATCCTGACCTTGTCCAAGGCATCCTGTACTAGATCCATACCCAACAACTGAGCCTCTCCCGGCTCAAACCATCCAACCGGCGACTGATACCGCCTACCATATAAAGCCTCATAAGGAGCCATCTGGATGTTCGACCGGTAACTGTTGTTATAGGCAAACTTCGCTAAAGGCAAGAACTGATCCCACGAGCCTCCAAAGTCAATGACACAAGCTCGGAGCATATCCTCCAAAATTTGAATAGTACGCTCAGACTACCCATCCGTATGAGGATGAAATATTGTGCTCGACTCAACTCGTGTGCCCAACTCACGCTGAACTGCTCTCCAGAAATGTGAGGCAAACTACATACCTCGATCCGAAATGATAGACACGAGCACACAATGAAGACAAATAATCTCCTGAATATAGATCTCAACTAACCTATCGGAAGAATAAGAGACTGCTACAAGAATGAAATGTGCTGACTTGGTCAGCCTATCAACAATAATCCACACTGCATCGAACTTTCTCTAAGTCCACGGGAATCCAACAACGAAGTCCATAATGATACGCTCCCACTTCCACTCATGAATATCAATCTTCTGGAACAAACCACCAGGTCTCTGATGCTCGTACTTTACCTGCCGACAATTCAAACACCAAGCCACATATGCAACAATATCCTTCTTCATCATCCTCCACCAATAATGTTGCCGTAAATCCTGATACATCTTAGCGGCGCCCGGATGAATAGAGTACAGAGAACTGTGGGCCTCCTCTAGAATCAACTCTTGAAGCCCATCCACATTAGGCACACAAACTCGACCCTGCAACGTCAAAACTCCATCATCTCCTAATGTAACCTGCTTGGCACCACTGTGCTGCGCTATGTCCCTAAGGACACACAAATGAGGATCATCATATTGCCGATCTCGGATACGATCCAATAAAGAAAAATGAGCAACTGTGCAAACTAACAGACGGATGGGCTCAGAAACATCCAACCTTATGAACTGATTGGCCAAAACCTGAACATCCAAAGCAAGCGGTCTCTCACCGACCAGAATATATGCAAGGCTACCCATACTGGTTGACTTCCTACTCAAAGCATCGACCACTACATTGGCCTTCCCCGGATGGTTTAGATGGTGATATCATAGTCTTTCAATAGCTCCAACCACCTTCTTTGCCTCAAGTTTAGCTCTTTCTTCTTGAACAAGTATTGCAAACTCTTGTGATCTGTGAATACCTCATATGACACCCCATACAGATAGTGCCTCTAAATCTTCAATGCGTGAACAATGGTTGCTAACTCCAAATCATGAACCGGATAGTTCTTCTCATGAATCTTCAACTACCGCAAAGCATAAACAATGACCTTGCCATACTGCATCAACACCGCACCAAGTCCAATACGAGATGCATCACAATAAACTGTATATGGCCCTGAACCTGTGGGAAAAACCAACACCGGCGCCATAGTCAAAGCTGTCTTGAGCTTCTGAAAGCTCGCCTCACACTCGTCCGACTACCTGAACTGGGCACCCTTCTGGGTCAACCTGGTCATTGGGGCTGCAATAAATGAAAACCCCTCTACAAACCGGAAACTCCGGATTTCTGTATCTGATGCAGTTCTAGGCCAGTTCTTAACTGCCTATATCTTCTTCGGATCTACCTGAATACCCTCTACTGATACAACATGACCCAAGAATGCAACTGAACTCAACCAGAACTCACACTTCGAAAACTTAGCATACAACTGACTTTCTTTCAAAGTCTGAAGAACCACTCTCAGATGCTGCTCATGCTCCTCCCGGCTACGGGAATAGATCAAAATATCATCAATGAAGACTATCACGAACGAATCCAGATAAGGCTTGAACACTCGGTTCATCAAACCCATAAAAGTTGTCGGGGCATTTATCAACCCAAATGACATCACTAAGAACTCATAATGCTCGTACCGAGCAGAAAGCTGTCTTAGGGACATCGGATGCCCTAATCCTCAACTGATGGTAGCCATATATCAAGTCAATATCTGCAAATACCTTGGCACCTTGAAGCTTATCAAACAAATCATCAATCCTCGGCAATGGATACTTATTTTTTATTGTAACCTTGTTCAACTGTCGGTAATCTATACACATCTTCATCGATTCGTCCTTCTTCTTAAAAAACAACACCGGAGCACGCTAAGGCGAGACACTAGCTCTAATGAAGCCTTTATCAAGAAAGTCTTGCAACTGCTCCTTCAATTCTTTTAACTTAGGTGGGGCCATGCGATACGGAGGAATAGAAATGGGCTGAGTGCCCGAGGCCAAATCAATGCAGAAGTCAATATCTCTGTCGGGTGGCATGCCCGATAGGCCTGAAGGAAACACCTCAGAAAACTCACGAACAACAGGCACATACTCCATAAAAGGAACCTCAGCATTAGAATCATGAACATATGCTAAATAGGCCAAACACCCCTTCTCGACCATACGTCGAGCCTTCATATATGAGATAACCCTAAGGGTAGAATGACCAGGAGTCCTTCTCCACTCTAAACGAGGCAAATCCAGCAAGGCTAAGGTCACAGTCTTGGCATGACAGTCCAAGATAGCATGGTAAGGTGATAACCAGTCCATCCCCAATATGACATCAAAATCAACCATGTTCAATAGTAACAAATCTACTCGAGTCTCAAGACCCCCAATCACAACTATACATGAACGATGAACACAATCTAATACAATAGAATCACCCACCGGTATAGACATGTATATAGGAGCACTCAAAGAATTACTAGGCATAACCAGATACTGTGCAAAATAAGATGACACATAGAAGTATGTAGACCCTGGATCAAATAGAACCAAAGCATCTCTACTACAAACCAGAACAGTACCTGTGATAACTGCATCAGAAGCTTCAGTCTCAGGCCTGGCTGGAAGAGCATAACATCGGGGTTGGGCCCCACCACTCTGAACTACATCTCTAGGACGACCTACTACTGGTTGGCCTCCACCTCTAGCGGCCTGAGCTCCACCTCTAATACCTCTACCTCCACCTCTAGCTGGTTGAGCGAGCTGTGGAACACTCAGTGCCTTAACCATGGCACAAGAACCCTGATGCTAAGAGCTACTCGGTGCTCGAGGGCAAAATCTAGCAATATGCCTCATATCGCCACAAGTATAACAAGCCTTCGGCTGCTGAGACTGCTGACCCTGACGGCCTGAATGACCACCCTGAAAACTCTGGAGCGGCGGTGCACTGATAGGAGCTGGTGGTGTACTGTAGGACTGTTGATCATAATACTGTATATGAGAACCATGGCCACCTGAAGCACCGTGAGAAACCTGAAGTTCTGACTGAAAAGGCCTAGGAGGATGGCCTCTACCAAAAGAATCCCTGCCTCTAGATGAGGTACCACTGAATGTGCCTGAATGACGAGGCCTCTTGTCAGACCCCTGACTACTCCCCTTTGATAGAACCATCTCGACTCTCCTGGACACATTAGCCGCATCCTGAAAAGAAATCTTGCTCCCCGTCCCCTTAGCCATCTGAAGTCGAATAGGCTGAATGAATCCGTCAATGAACCTACTCACTCACTCTCTCTCTTAGTGGGAAGTATGAGCAGAGCATGACGGGCCAAGTCAATAAATCTGGTCTCGTACTGAGTAACAGTCATAAAATCCTGCCGGAGATGCTCAAACTGCCTCCGATAGTTCTCCCTCTGAGTAATAGGAAGGAACTTCTCCAGAAATAGTTGAGAAAACTGATCCCAAGTCAAAGCTGGTGACCCAACTAGTCTAGCCAAACAATAATCTCTCCACTAAGTCTTGGCAGATCCAGACAAACGAAAAACAGCAAAGTCGACCCCATTGGTCTCCACTATCCCCATGTTCCGAAGAACCTCATGACATCTGTCTAAATAATCTTGGGGATCCTCAGAAGATGCACCACTGAAAGTGGTAGTGAAGAGCTTGGTAAACCTGTCCAATCTCCACAAGGCATCAACAAACATAACTGCTCAATCACCGGTCTGAGCTACCACACCCGACTGAACTGCTCCAACTAGTTGAGCTACTTAGTTTGAAACTGGGGAGCCATCTGCTCCGGAGTGCGTGTAGCGGGAGTCTGTGCTCCTCCCCCGGCATGAGAGATAGTTTGTGCTACCGGAAGTAAGCATGCCCGGGTGACACTCTCCATAAGGCCCACTAGACGAACCAGAGCATCCTAGAGTACTAGAGTAGCAATGAACCCCTCTGAGAACTGAGTTGGGCCCACCGGAACTGCCTGGGCCGGAACCTTATCATCAAACTCAACCCAAGGCTCCGCCGCTGGTGCTGCTACTATGAGCACGTGATTTTTGCCCTATATGAATTACTCCCACAAATTCAAAACAAAACAAATTTTTCCATTGTTTGTAATTTTGTGAATTTTTGTGGCATTTTTGTCAATTGTTTGCATTTGTCTGTGCATGTTTATTTTATTTAATTAATGAAAAACACAAAAATACATTTCATTTGCATTTAGGATCTATTTTCACATTTTGAGGTTAATTATTAAATTAGGTGCTTTATTAAAAACAGGAAAATCATAAAATTGGTTTACTTTTGCATTTTTAGTCTTTTAACTATAAATCAATAATTTTCCCTTTAATTTAGAAGTAATTAATTCTTGTAAATATTATGTTAGGTTTTTAGCTTAATTTAGTAAATTAATTACTTTTTAGGAGTTTTTAATTTAAGTTTTAATTAATTAAAAAGGAAAAGAAAAACAAAAAAAAGAAAGGGAATTAAAAAGATTTTTGAAAGAAGGTTGATAGTTTGGGCTGCCTTTAATTAAATTTACACAGGCCCAAGTCATTTTTTTCTTTTTCCAAGACCCAGTCAATTCAGCCCAAAACTCACTCCCTACCCGGTCCGTCGCCACACCCCACCAAACGACCTCGTTTCTTTGAGATTCGTCTGAGCCGTTGATCTTGCCCAAATCAACGGCTAGGAACTGGGCCCTCACTTATTATATAACGGTCCTAACAAGCCACCCCCTCTTCTCGTCTCCCAACCCCCTCCCTTTAGAGAATCTCATATGAACCCTAACCCGCCGCCCCTTTTCTCCACTTCCTTAAACCCGACGACGCCACCTCCTCTCACCCCCAAATCAATACCACACAATCTCCAAGCCCCCCATTCTAAATCCCAACTTAGTTTCTTTCAAATATCCCCAAAACCTCTCGAATCTTAAATCTAGGGTTCGAGTTCTAGAGGTCAAAGTCATGTTCATCCATGCAAGGTCATCCCTCCAGTTCCTCCAAGTGTTCAAAGCCTGGTTCATCTCAGAATGGTGTTATTCGTGTGTTCTTAACAAAGAACAGGCGATTTATACCATTTTGGGATTAAATCAGAACTACCCAGTGATTTCAAGTTTAAATTGGTAAGTTTTTTGTCTTTCTTCGCCTTTTTTTCATCTTTCTGCCCCGCCTCTTCTTCTCCTTTTCTTCTCTAGCATGCCCCGACTAAAATCAGCTTCGAGTTTAGTTTTCCCGTTGAGGCAGTTTGTTTTCGTGTGTGGTTGTGTATTTATTTCCGTTTCATTTCCTCGGTTTTCTTTTAAATATTAACCAATATCCTCTGTTTCTCTTGATTTTATGATAACCTTTCTGATAAAATAGCTTAGGTTAGATTGTTAATAAACTGGTAATTTAGTGTTAATTTCAATTTAGTACTTTTAGCTTAAGAAAAATCATCACTCGTTGCTTAGGTTCCATGTTCTGAAATCACTCAAATATTTCCTTTTGCTGCTTATCAACAATTTGGTTGGGTTTCTGACTCCTTTTGGTTTGGGCCTGAGGTTCATTTGATTCATTCATTTGGACCTGAACATATGGGTCACTGACCCATGACCCATACCCATAGGTTTCAGCAGTAAAAACAGGGTTATTAAGGGGCAATTTGGATAGTCTAGTCTAGGGAATCTTTGTATAACTGAGATGGAAGCTTCTTGAAAGCCGACTTTGGGATTATTTTGAAAATCTGAAAATTAAATAGGGATATCTAGGCAAAAATGAAAACATGAAAAGGGCTTAAAGGAAAATTTGAGTCTCTATTAGTTGCCCTATTGCCTTGCCTTTAAAGGCATCCCTATCTTGACATTCAAGGCAGACCTGAAGAGATAAAAAGTACTAAAAAGTTGGCTGAAAATTCCAATACAATTAATGTTCCATTGCATTTCATCTGTGATTTTTAAGGTCTTCAATTTCTGAAACAAATTTTGATTCACCTGGGGTTGGAAATGGATTGAGTTTGGTTTAAAAGTTTAGTTTAAAGCCTGCTGGGCTTTTGCTCGATTGAAACTATTTTTCTTTTGGATTACTGCACATCATTCCTGGGTTGGAAGCTGTGTGAATTTACTGCTCCATCGTTGAAGTTTAGAGTTAACTGTTGTTGCTGCTTCTTGCTACTCACTCATCCTCTGATTTTGTTTTTCTTGTGAATTCCAGGTACATTTTCTTAGTTCTGCCTAATGTAAGTTTCATATTGAAGATGGAAATAAGAGCTGAAAGCATGGCAGTAAATTTAGTTGTGTTTCACTTACATTTCTTCATGTTGTTTTGTGCTTTTGGCCACACGAAGTGTCATGGGTTCTAGTTAATTTTTATTTGAGTAATTGAATTCATATAGTTATATTTGGCTTGAGACTACTGAAATATTGTTTTGGGAGGACTCAATCAACTTAGATATGTCCTCAACTCGCTTTGGCTTTAGATGAGCCAAATGATAATGTATTGATACCAATCTCACGTTTGAATTGCTCTTAAATATGCTAAGAACATAAATGATGTTGTTTAAGGTGTTGTTGAAGGGCATGTGATTGAATTTAACTTAGAAGTGTTTTAAAAACTGGAATGCTTCGTCAATCGATTTGAGTATGAACATTTAAAAAGGGAAGCTTGACTATCTACTTAATGTTTCAACGATTTTCAATTTCTGGTGTGTAAATGATTATCACGTGAATGTGGTTAATTTAAAAATGGCTTGGAATGGATTTCAATTTAGTTCCAATCGGTGCTTCAATGCCTAGTAATTGTAGGTTTAATTTTGGTGGTTGTTCAATATCAAGTTTATGGATCTGTGGTGTTCAAATTCTTTTGTCACTACATTTTTAAAAGTTTGATCGTTTTCTGTTGTTGTCCGGGTTCGACACGTGAACCCCCTGATACTCGGCTTGTGCGTGGCTTCATAAAATTTAGCTTCATGCATGGGCTCAATGGAATTTGTTGTGGAACTTTACCCTTACAGCTTGACGGTTTTAGTGAGCCGTTGGGCCTCACGTCAGGCCAGGCCCAGGTGGTGAAACAAAATTGAAGTAGACCTCATGCCTTAGCTCGTTTGGATTCACAATTTAGATTCATCTTAATTTAAAAATAGTTCAAGTTCCTTAAGCGTTATTTAATTGGTAGGCCCTTTTAGTTAATTTGAGGCAAGCTATTAGCTAAGTTACAATTCATGGTTTCAAAGTTTAGCTTTGGATTTCCCCTGAAAATTAGAATCAAGGTGTGCCGTGCCGAACAAAATTTCAATTGCACGGCCCTCGCTTGATTAACGTTTTATCCTTAGCAATCGAGGCATGCCATTTAGCGAATTTTCATAGCCCTCGCAAAGTTGCAAACGCGTAGTTGCTTTAGACGCGTTATTTTAATAGCTTACCTTCCTAAACCCGGGTGCGCATTTATGTGACCCAAATCCAAATCTCAACGTTAAATAAGATGTGTTGCGGACTGCGGGTGTATTTATGTGACGTAGTTCAAGACATATTTTAAATGACGTTACAATCTTCCTTAAAAAAATAATAAATAAAAGTGGCTATAAAGTTAAAATTGAACCATAGGCCAAAACATGTATTAAAATCAGATAATAGGCCAATTATAACAGTTGATCCACCGGGCTAGAACCAAGGAACTCGGGAATGCCTAACACTTTCTCCCGGGTTAACAGAATTCCTTACCCGAATTTCTGTGTTCGCAGGCTGTAATACAGAGTCAATCTTTTCCCCGATTCGGGATTTGAACCGGTGACTTGGGACACCATAAAATTATCCCAAATGGCGACTCTGAATTTAATAAAAATAATCCCGTTTCGATTATCACTTTAAGTTGGAAAAAACTCTCTTATACTCCCTTACGGGGGTGTAGTGAAAAAGGAGGTGTGACAGCTACTCTGGGCTGAGCTCTGCCCCCACCTCGGCCTCTAACACGACCTTGCCCTCATCCTCTCACGGGAGCTGATGCTGGGGGCTCGGGCTGCTAATAAGTTGATGAGGAAGCGAGCGTTCTCGCCATCTGTGAAAGAACAGAGTATAAATTCAATTAGCATTAAGAAACCAAACTGCACGACCAGAAAGAATAGATGTGAAGTTTTTCCTAACTCTTTAGCCTCTGGGGGGATAAATACAGACGTCTCTGTACCGATCTCTCAGACTCTACTAAGCTTGTCCGTGAATTGTGAGACCTAAGTAACCTAGAGCTCTGATACCAACTTGTCAAGACCTAAAAAATCCCACCCTCAAGAGTCGTGATGGCGCCTACTAGTGAAAGCTAAGCAGGCCAATTATCCAATTATTTAACCATTTTCATTTTTAGTCCCTTAGTTATTCCAAAACAACATAACAAAAGCAGCGGAAATAATAATAACAAAAATAGTGCGGAAGACGAAATTTGATAATTTAGATTAATACAAACTGTGGAAGTTTCAGTACAACTCCACCCAGAATTTGGTGTCACAATGTCACGGACCATCTATGAATACTACAAATAAAGTCTGAATAGAAATACATGAATCTGTCTCTGAATAAGTAAAAACAGAAGGAAATGATAGAAGGAGACGTCAAGGCCTGCGGACGCCTACAGGACTACCTTGGGTCGCCTGAATGGACTGAAGGCAGCCACCTCACTACGGTCCAAAAGCTGAAGCACCTGGATCTGCACACAGTGCAGAGTGTAGTATCAGCGCAACCGACCCCATGTGCTGGTAAGTGCCTAGCCTAACCTTGGCGAAGTAGTGACAGGGCTAGGACATGACTACCAAATAAACCTGTGCAGTTAAATCATATATAGCAAAAATAAAGGCAGAAATGTACAGTTAAGGATAGGAGGGGAAACATGTTGCGGGGAACATCAAGTAATAACAGAAGAACAACAAATAAATATAAAGAACACCAAAGTTCAATTATCAACAAGAATCAGAAATAAAAGACAAGTGCACGACATCGCTCTTCGTGCTTTTACTCTCGTCCTCACCATAAAATCAATAAAATCGGCACGACATCACCCTTCGCGCTTTTATCTCACATAATCATGGCACGAAATTATCCTTCGTGCATTATCACTCATATCATGGCACGGAATTGTACATCGTGCGGCATGGTATCACCCTTCGTGCTTTAACCTCACAAAATCGGCATGACATCACCCTTCATGCATTAACACTCTCTCACAAATATCATGCATGACATCACCTTTTGTGCTTTAATACTCTTCCTTACCCAAACAACAATCACAAAGCAATAAAGGCAAGGGAATAAATAAAATCGCGGCAAGTGAATAATAGTATAACAACCATATCCCGGCAAGAAAAACAATATCAAAAAAATAACATCCCGGCAAGGGAGATAACATCAAAAGTAACAACATCCCGGCAAGGAAGACAATATCATAAACCTCTTCTCTTTTTCACATTTACTTCACAACTCAATTTACAACTTAAGCCAATACTCTAAAATGTTCAATTGTCAATAATACTTCCACAATCATTTTACAACTTGAGCCAATGCTCTTCAATGTTCAATTACCAATAATACTTCCACAAGCCTTGTTCAACAAAAGAAATCATCATATAAAGCATGAACAATACGAATCGGAGTCACATTAATCATAGTATAAGACTCACGGACATGCTTGACACCAACGTATAGATACACAACATGCCTATATGTCGTACTCAACAATTAGCACGTAGCAAATAAGACATGACTCCTAATCCCTCAAGCTAATGTTAGACCAAACACTTACCTCGATGCCACGAACACAATTCAAGCCTCAACTACCGTTTTACCTCTTGTTTCCACCACCAATTCGCTTGTATCTAGCCACAATTTGCTTAACGATATCAATGAATGCTAAATGAATCAATTCTAATGCATGAAAATAGGTTTTATAAAGTATTCCCCAAAAAAGTCAAAAATCGACCTCGTGCCCACATGGTCAAAACTCGAGGTACGAACCAAAATCCGATTACCCATTCACCCACGAACTCAAATATATATTTTGTTTTGAAATCGGACCTCAAATCGAGGTCCAAATCCCCAAATTTGGGAGGCGCGACCGGTGCTCAATCGTGTGAACCCAACTGAGCAAGCCTTATCAACCGCTATCTACCCAACTCGATAGGAATAAGGAAGCCATGCTTACCTTTATTTAAAATAGGAAAGATAGTACATTCAACATCTTAGTTCATTTTATATCACAACATTTAAAACGAGGTTAATATAACAAAAAACCCGATTTTTTATAGCTGCGCCGTGTGGGGTGCCGCGGTTGTGAAAAAAGTGCTCAAAAAATGTTTTTGGATGCTCTTTGTACCTCCCCATAGGCGCGCCGCATGGGGCACCGCATGGGGCCGCGGTAGTGTAAAATTCTGTGCTGCTTTTGGTAATTTGGTCATAACTTCTGGTATGAGTGTACGAATGACGAATGGTTTGAAGCGTTGGAAACTAGACTCAAAGACCTTTCATTTGATAGGTTGTGCATCGCACAAAACCTTATATAAATAGAATACTTGTCCAAAGTGAGGTCTTGTGCGTACTCATTTACAACTTTAGTCTATTTGGTAATTTTCCAACTTGTCTTAGACTTAGGCTTCTCCTTAGACCCTAAATCAATTATAATAAGACTTATACACTTATTACCATATCCAAATGATATCCATAATATCATTAATCCTCATTTGCACGCAAGATAAAATAATTAGCCTACCTTGGCACCACGAAATCTTAAATTATTAAGCAAAATTTTCTGGGGCTTTACATTCTCCTCCGCTTAAGATCATTCGTCCTCGAATGAGGATCAAGGTTCATTCATTAGCCATCCTTAAGTAACTTCTGCTTTTTCACATCATGAAATATATCAACAACCCCGAATTTGGCTAACTCCTTAAATTTTCGAAAATTTCGCCAGAGTTTCCTTTGTAACTAGGACTATCTACCTGTCAGAGGGCCCTAGATACATATCCTAACAACATATACATGTCCCATAGACATAACATAACTTGTACAACACCAACCATGGCCGCATAGGCAACATATATAACCAAAATGGAATAGTTTAACGTAGATCAAATCAAAAGATAAGAGTTTATAGGAACCAAATGCATGAAAGCTATTACATAACTATTCAAACAAATGTGGGTACTTCTTTCTCATTTCTTCCTCGGCTTCCCAAGAGGCTTCCTCAACCTACTGGTTCCGCCATAACACTTTTACAGAGGCAATTTCCTTATTTCTCAATTTCCGGACTTGCCTATCAAGAATGGCAACTGGAATTTTTTCATAAGATAGTTCTTCATTAACCTCAATAGCTTCAATTGGTACAATAGCGGATGTATCTCCCACTACCTTCTTCAGCATAAACACATGTAAGACCGGATGTACCAACGACATCTCGGGTGGCAGCTCGAGCTTGTATGCCACTTGACCAATCCTCTGAATGATTCTGTATGGTCCGACATACCTCGGACTTAATTTCCCTTTCTTCCCGAATAGCATGATACCCTTCATGGGGGAAACCTTCAAAAATACCCAATCATCTTCTTTGAACTCCAAATCTCTGCGACGAATGTCCGAATAAGACTTTTGGCGACTCTGAGCAGTTTTCAACCTCTCATTAATAATCTTGACTTTCTCCATGGCCTGATACACGAGGTCCAGCCCTATCAATTCTGCTTCTCCAACCTCGAACCACCCAATAGGAGACCTGTATCTCCTACCATACAGTGCCTCGAATGATGCCATCTGGATACTAGCATGGAAGCTGTTGTTGTAAGCAAATTCTATGAGTGGTAAATGGTCATCCCAACTACCCTTGAAATCAATAGTACAAGCACGCAATATGTCTTCAAGCGTTTGAATAGTCCGCTCTGCTTGCCCATCGGCTTGTGGATGAAAAGTTGTGCTAAGGTTTACCTACGTACCCAAACCTTGCTGAAATTTCTTCCAAAAGTTGGCCGTGAACTGAGCCCCTCGATCTAAAATGATTGAGACTGGAGTGCCATGCAACCTCACTATTTCTTTGATATACAACTGAGCATACTATTCCGCTGTGTCGGTAGATTTAACTGGCAAGAAGTGCGCTGATTTTGTGAGTCAGTCAACGATCACCCAAATTGAGTCGAACCTGCGCGGAGTACGCGGCAGCCCTACTACAAAATCCATATTGATCATCTCCCATTTCCATATTGGAATTTCTATGCTTTGAGTCAATCCACCGGGCCTTTGATGTTCGACGTTCACTTGTTGACAATTTGGACATTTTTCTACAAAATCTGCCACATCCCTCTTCATGTTGTTCCACCAATAAATTTCCTTGAGATCATGATACATTTTTGTAGAACCGGGGTGCACGAAATACCTAGATGTGTGAGCTTCTGCCATGATCCTTTCCCGAAGACCGTCGATATCAGGAACACATAGGCAGTTTTGGTACCGTAGAGTACCATCATTCATGCCAAAGGAAAAAGTTGTGGTATTATGTTTGTGAATCCCCTCTTTCAATTGTGCTAACAAAGTATCGTTGAATTGTTTTTCCTTCACCTCCGCTACAAGCAATGATTCAGCCCTATTCTGTATAATTACCCCTCGTTCACTAGAGTCCGCAAGGCAAACTCCCAAACTGGCCAACTGGTAAACCTCCTTGGCTAACGGCCTCTGATATGCCCCCAAATGAGCCAAACTCCCCATAGATTTTCGACTAAGTGCATCTGCCACGACATTAGCCTTTCTCGGGTGATAAAGAGTGTCGATGTCATAGTCCTTGAGTAACTCTAGCCATCTTCTTTCCCTCAGATTCAACTCTTTTTGCTTGAAAATATATTGAAGGCTCTTATGATCCGTAAATACATCCACATAGACCCCATACAAATAATGTCGCCAAATCTTTAGCGCAAACACCACTGTTGCCAGCTCTAGGTCATGGGTTGGATAGTTCTTCTCATGATTCTTGAGTTGCCTAGAAGCGTAGGCTATAACCTTGCCGTGCTGCATCAACACACACCTGAGCCCGATCCTTGAAACATCGCAATACACCACAAATCCCTCTGTACCCTCTGGTAGGGCCAATACCGGTGCTGTTGTCAACCTTGATTTCAATTCTTGGAAACTCTTTTACAAGCATCTGACCATTAGAATTTAACTGCTTTCTGTGTCAATTTAGTCAATGGATAGGCAAGAGTAGAAAACCCCTCCACAAACCTCCTGTAGTATCTAGCTAAACCCAAGAAACTGCGGATCTCGGTTGGAGTGGTAGGTCTAGGCCAATTCTTCACTGCTGCAACCTTCTGAGGATCAACCATAATTCCTTCCCTGGAAATGACATGACCCAAGAACGCGACAGATTCAAGCCAAAATTCACATTTTGAAAATTTCACATATAGTTGATGTTGCTGAAGAGTCTACAAAACTGCCTTGAGATGGTCAGCATGGTCCTCCCGACTTTGGGAATATACCAGAATGTCGTCAATGAACACTATCACAAAGGAGTCTAGAAAGGGCTTGAAGACTCGATTCATAAGGTCCATGAAAGCCGCGGGGGCATTTGTTAGCCCAAAAGACATCACCATAAATTCGAAGTGCCCATACCGAGTTCTGAAGGCTGTTTTTGGAATATCCTGCTCCCTTATCTTCAATTGGTGATACCCGGACCGTAAGTCAATCTTTGAGAAACACGTAGCACCCTGCAATTGATCAAACAAGTCATCAATTCTTGGCAGAGGATATTTGTTTTTGATTGTGATTTTGTTGAGTTGCCGGTAGTCAATACACATCCGTAGCGATCCGTCTTTCTTTCTCACAAACAAGACCGGTGCGCCCCATTGCGACACACTCTATCGGATGAAACCCTTCTCTAACAAATCCTTCAATTGCTCCTTTAGCTCTTTCAACTCTGCCGGTTCCATTCTATGAGGTAGAATAGGCTGCGTGCCTGGCATCACATCGATACCAAAGTCAATCTCCCTATCTGGGGGAATCCCAGGGAGCTCATCTGGAAAGACATCCGAGAATTCATTCACAACCGGTACAGACTCAAGGCTAAGCGCCTCGGCATCGACATCCGTAACCCGAACTAGATGATAGATACACCTCTTCTTGATCATCTTCGCGGCCTTAAGGTAGGAAATAAATTGACCTCTAGGCACTACATTA
The DNA here is from genome assembly GCF_000393655.2 of Nicotiana sylvestris. NCBI lineage: Eukaryota > Viridiplantae > Streptophyta > Magnoliopsida > Solanales > Solanaceae > Nicotiana > Nicotiana sylvestris. Next base: position 69,271,490 of record NC_091058.1, read on the forward strand.
TCACCCTTCCATTCAATAACGGGCTCATCAGGGAATTCATGCCTAATAGTTCTAGTCCGACAGTCAAGTTTAGCAAAGCATGAATAAAGTCAATCCATCCCCATTATTACATCAAAGTCGACCATCCCTAACTCAACAATATCGGCCGTGGTATCCCTACCCCGCACCGTGACAATACACCCTCTATAGACTCGAGCAACAAAAATTGACTCTCCAACCGGGGTAGATGCTGAGGATGGTTCATGAAGTTATTCTGGTTCTATCTCGAATTCCATAGCGACAAAAGGGGTAACATAGGATAAGGTGGAACCGGGGTCAATAAGTGCATACACATCATGAGATTGGACAGTCAGAATACCTGTAACAACATCTGGAGAAGCCTCTACGGTCTGGCGACCACTCATAGCATAGAATCAGCTGGGTCCTCCTGAACTCTGCGCACCACCCCTAGTTGCACCTCGCCCTGCGGGTGCTGGGGTACCTCGAGCTGGAGAGGGGGATAAAGATGTAGCAGCTGCTGGACTGGTGGGCTGAGCTGCGCCCCTACCTTCTCCCTGGCGAGACACACGACAATGTCTCTGAATATGACCCCTCATCCCACATCCATAGCATATAGGTAACTCCATATAGCAAATTCCCAAGTGCATCTTCCCGCGCCTGGGGCACGGGGACCTCTGCTATTGCTGGAACCTCTCTCCTGACCGACCCTGCTGATGGGATCCCTTGTTGCCCTGATCGGGCCTGAAATGACTCCACTGTTACTGGCTGGGCCCTGATGGCAGTGCACTAGCTGAAGACTGTGCAACAGACTGGGAAGGCCCTGATGATCCTCCCCTGAAAGCTAATCTTCCCCCACCTAGTGACTCTCCCATGTTGCCCATGGACCTGGCCTTGCTGTTACCCTCTCTCTCCATTCTGTTCTTCAACTTGCGGTTCTCTGTATCCTGAGCAAAAGCTACCATCTTCCCATAATTTATATCCGAATTCAATGCAGCCGTAGAAGCCTCATTAATGGTCAAAGATTTAAGTCCCTAAACAAACCGACACACCCTGGCCTCCATTGTGGGCAACATATGAATGACATATTTTGACAAACGAGCAAACTCCATGTGGTACTCCCACACACTCCTGTTACCTTGCCTCAAGTTTTCAAACTCCATTGCCCGGGCTGCCCTTGTCTCGGCGGGCAGGAAATAATATATAAAGGCGTCTGCAAACTCACTCCTTCTCGCCGGAGGACGCCCCTCCTCACGAGAATCCTCCCATAATTCAAACCACGAATAGGCCACCCCTTTCAGGCGGTAGGCAGCCAACTCCACCCCCTCTATCTCAGTTGCACGCATTACCTTGAGGGTCTTGTGCATCTCATCAATGAAATCCTGGGGGTCTTCCTTTGGATTGGTACCCATAAATACCGGAGGGTCTAACTGAAGGAATCTGTTTACCCTGGAACTAGTAGAATCCCCTTGCTGGCTGGATGAACTGGGCACAACATTTGATCTCTGGGCCTGAGAGGCCACTAATTGGGTCAGAATCTGAATAGCTCCCCTAAGATCCCCATCAGAAATACCAGAACCTGAGGTTGGGTCTAGAGGCGGGACATAAGTACCAACGGGAGGGATAGTGGTATCCTCCGTAGGTGTAGGAACTGGGGTAGTCTGCTCTAGAATAGAAGGATCCGGCAGAGTAATAGCAGGGCGACTACCCTCACCCGCAACATCAAGCAGTGAATCATCAGCCACCCCTGGGGTGGCATTGGCTTCTTGACCAATTCTCGCTTTCTTTATAGGTGCCATTTACTAAAAGATAGAACAACGCACTGATTAGGAAGAAAACAGTTTCACCGCACGATCAAGAATATCAAAGAAGGGTGTTATTCCTAAATGCCCAAGTAGCCTCCAACTTATGGATGTGGTCGAAAACACACCGATAAGAAGGACTCTACTAGACACGGGTCCAAGACATCCTAGGACACTTTAAAACCTTAGGCTCAGTTTGTCACGCCCCAACTTCGAGAGAGCGATCGACACTCAATCGAGTGAACCCAACTGAGCAAGCCTTATCAACCGCTATCTACCCAACTCGATAGGAATAAGGAAGCCATGCTTACCTTTATTTAAACTAGAAAAGATAGTACATTCAACATCTTAGTTCATTTTATATCACAACATTTAAAACGTGGTTAAACTTCCAAGGTTCCATACAAGTTATAGTGTAGAAGAAAGCAAGAGTAAAAGGTTACAACATGGTCCATTGACCTATCCAATACCCATACATAACCCACACAAACATCTACGGAGCCTCTAAGGATACAAAAAAAGTGATACAATGCTGACAACAAGGCCCCGTCTATACCTCAAAAGTGAAAGTCCAAAATAAGAATATGTACAATATAACCCCTTGAAGGAGAAAGGGTCTCACCAAGACTTTGAGAAGAAGGTACTCCGCTATGCGCGATCGGCACTATCCGCAATGGAGCCACCTACATTCATAAAAGAAATGTCGCGCCCCCAGCAAAAGGGACGTTAGTGCCATCGAATAGCACTAGTATGTATAACTAAATACAATTTTACTAGAAAGAACTATCAAGCAAGTACAAGTAAATCACATGAGTAAATCAAATATGCAATTCATTCAATCCTTCATATAATTTCCAAGACTTAGTTTGGGGCATTTCTTTCATATCTTCATCACTGTTCTCAATACCACCGCTATCTTGAGCGGAGTCCGATCACGACCCAACCGGCTAGATTGCCTCATTGGAGGCATATATCTCAATCACTATTTCATTTCCCTTATCCGGAATTCAATATCAGCACATTACCACCATGTGCGCGGCATGGTGTCCGATCACGACCTAATCGACTAGGACGCCTTATCTAGGCGTTGTTCCATTCTTATTAGTCATCACATATGAATCTTTATTTCATATATATATCATATCAATTCCTTGGCACTTAGGGCCACCATTATCACATCGTTTTCCATTTTCAGTATTCATCTTGCAGGTTGCGATCATAGGCATATACAAAAGTAATTCAAGTTGCAGTACAGGTAAGTGGGCACATAGCTAGCATGAATAATTCTCAGTTTCTATCTTGGCTTATAGCCTAAGCATTTCAACACATGATTGTATTCTTCATACTTCTCTAATCTTCAAGAATGGTACATTATTCACATTGAGGCACATCCTTCACGTATATGTATAGTTAATTGCAAATCAATTAATGCACAATAACAATCAATACATTAACCAATTCAAAGACACTTTCGTAAACGCCAACAGAGCTCAATTTCTAATAAAAGGGGATTTTAGCCATAAATACCTCAAAGAGCTTTTCCTTAAGTTACTACAACATTCCGAAAATTCTAGCAATGCCCATCTACTTCGAGACATAACAAAATTGAACACAAATTAGGAAGATATTCATAATTCTAGCTCATTTGAGCACTTTATCAAACACCATATGAGCGTTAAATCTTTATGGTCCTTTTTATAGAGGATTTCATCAACCTACAACCCATACTTTTCCATTTTTAGCTCAACCATGTTCCTACACCTTTGACAACACATGCAAACAAGATAACAACTCCAATACCCACAAACTTTCTTGATAAATACCCGCCTTTAGCTAAAATTCGAAATTAAGGGTTAGGGTATAGAATCTTACCTCAAGGATGAAGACCTAGTGTGGTTTTCCTTGTTAATCCTTCAAGATTTGAGCAAGAGTTGTAGAAGAATTGATGAGGAACACTTTCCCACTCTAGGGAATTCCCTCTCTCTAAAAATATCTGTTTTTTGCTCAAGAAATGGTTTCTTCCATCTATTTGACGAAATGAGGTCGTTTTATAACAAAAAACCCGATTTGGTATAGCCGCGCCACATGGGGCGCTGCATGGGGCGCCGAGGTTGTGAAAAAAGTGCTCAGAAAACGTTTTTGGATGCTCTCTGTACCTCCCCATAGGCGCGCCGCATGGGGCACCGCTTGGGGCGCCGTGGTAGTGTAAAATTCTGCGCTGCTTTTGGTAATTTGGTCATAACTTCTGGTATGAGTGTCCGAATGATGAATGGTTTGAATCGTTGGAAACTAGACCAAAGACCTTTCATTTGATAGGTTATGAATCACACAAAACCTTATATAAATAGAGATATACTTATCCAAAGTGAGGCCATGTGCGTACTCATTTACAACTTTAGTCTATTTGGTAATTTTCCAACTTGTCTTAGACTTAGGCTTCTCCTTAGACCATAAATCAATTATAATAAGACTTATACATTTTTTACCATATCCAAATGATATCCATAATATCATTAATCCTCATTTGCATGCAAGATAAAATAATTAGCCTACCTTGGCACCACGAAATCTTAAATTACTAAGCAAAATTTTCTGGGGCTTTACATGGGCTCGTGGTTGAATGTGTTTTGGTACGAACCTCGAGTTTTGACCAAGCAGGCCCAAGGGAAGATTTTGACTTTTTGGGGGAAAGTTTGGGAAAATTAAATTTATGCATTGTAGTTGATTCCCTTAGCAATAATTGTTGATATTGAATTAATTGTATATAGATACGAGGGGATTGGAGGTGATATTTGAGGCTTGATTTTGGCCATGGAATCGAGGTAAGTGTTTGGTTTAATCTTAACTTGAGGGGATTGGTGTTGTTGTCTTACTTGCTATGTGTTTATTTGTTGATTACAGCGTATATGTGTGATGACGAATATCTATACGTTGTTGTTGGGTCATAGCATGCAAATGAGCCCTATTCTTGTAACCATTGTGTCTCTTATCACATATTGTTCATGATTAAGCTGGTTACTCTTCATGTTGAACAAGTTTGGTTATACTTTCTTGTTATTGGGTAATTGTTGAGTGTTGACTCAAGTTGAGACTTATATTGTGAATTTAATTGTTGAAACGAGATTGGTTATAGCTGATTTCCTTGCAGGGATGTTATTGTTTCTATTGTTTGGTGAGAAAAAAGTGATAAAGCACGAAGGGTGATGCCGTGCACATTCATACTTATGCCTATGGTGAGGAAGAGTGATAAAGCACGAAGGGTGATGCTGTGCACATTTATATTTATATTGATGCATATGGTGAGGAAGAGAGATAAAGCATGAACGGTGATGCCATGCACATTTCTATTATTCATATGGTGAGGAAGAGTGATAAAGCATGAAGGATGATGCCGTGCACATTTCTATTATTGATTGCATGGTGAGGATTGAGAGTAAAAGCACGAAGGGTGATGTCGTGCATTTTCTGTTTGCTGTGATTATTTGCTATTATCGGTTCAAGTGCATTAATTGTTTAATTTCCGTTACTACTGTGATTCCTTATTCTGGTACCCCATAGCATGTTGCCCCTTCCCGTTAATTTCTATTTAGCTTCTGTTAGTATATTGTTTAACTGCTCAGGTTTATGTTGGTTGTCGTGTCCTAGCCTCGTCACTACTTTGCCGAGGTTAGGCTCGGCACTTACCAGTACATGTAGTCGATTGTACTAATACTACACTCTACTCTTTCTGTGCAGATCTCGATGCCGGACCTTGTGAGTAGAGTTCGTGTGGCTGCCTTCAGTCCATTGGAGACCTAAGGTAGTCCTGCAGGTGTCCGCAGGTTCTGTTGTCCCATTCTATCCCATTTATCTTCTGTTTTATTTACTTTTGAGACAAATGTATATTTCTTTATTCAGACCATTATTTGTAGTATTCGTAGACTGTTCATGAGTTGTGACACCAATTCTGCGTGGAGTTCTATTATGGTTTCATTATTTGTATTAAGATAATCTGTTAAATTCTATTCTTCCGCATTTATTCTGCTGATTTACTGTTGTTAACTTGTAGATTGTTAAAAGATAAAGGAAAATGTAAAATATTCTGTAACGTTGGCTTGCCTAGCGAGTACAATGTTAGGCGCCATCACGGTCCCGGCAGTGGGAAATTTGGGTCGTGACAAGTTGGTATCAGAGCTCTAGGTTGCTTAGGTCTCACAATTCACTAACAAGCTTAGTAGTGTCTGAGGGATCGGTACGGAGATGTCTATGCTTATCCCCTAGGGGCTACAGAGTTAGGAACAGTTTTACTTCTATTCATCTCTGTCGTGCGGTTTGATTTCTCAGTGCTAATTGAACTTCTACTCTGTTCTTTCGCAGATGGCGAGAACACGTACCGCTTTATCAGTTGATCAACAGCCTGAGCCCCTAGCGGCAACTCCTACGAGGGGTAGAGGATGAGGCCGAGGCCTTGCTAGAGGCCGAGGCAGGGGCAGAGCTCAGCCTAGAGCAGAATCACCAGCGGCAGAGCCTCAGGTAGAGTTTAATGGTGAGGTTCCGACCCAAACCGTTCCAACGGGGTTCATCGCTTCCCCGGTACTCTAGGATGCTATGGTCCGTCTAATGGGCCTTATGGAAAGTGTCACTCAGGTAGGCATACTTCCTGTAGCACCAGCCATCTCTTAGGCTGGGGGAGGATCACAGACTCCTGCTACTCGCACTCCAGAGTAGATGGCTCCCTAGTTTCAGACTCCAGCAACTCAGCCAATTGGGGTAGTTCCACCGGGTGTTGTAGCTCAGGCCGGTGATGGATCAACTATGTCTTCTGATGCTTTGTGGAGATTGGACCGATTTACCAAGCTTTTCACTACTACCTATGGAAGTACATCTTCAAAGGATCCCCAGGACTATTTGGACAGCTGACATGAGGTTCTACGGAACATGAAATAGTGGAGACCAATGGAGTCGACTTTGCTGCTTTCCGTCTGTCAGGTTCCGCCAAGAAATGGTAGAGAGATTATAATTTGACCAGACCATCTGGGTCACTAGCTCTCACTTGGGATCAGTTCTCATAGCTATTTCTCGAGAAGTTCCTTTACGTTACTTAGAGAGAGGAGTATCGTAGGTGGTTTGAGCATCTTCAGTAGGGTTCTATGACTGTCACCCAGTACGAGACAAGGTTTATTGATTTGGCTCATCATGCTCTTTTTATACTCTCCACCGAGAGAGAGAGAGAGAGAGGAGGGGGGGGTAAAGAGGTTTATTGAGGGACTCGCTCAGCCTATTAGATTGCAGATGGCTAAGAAGACAGGGAGCGAGATTTCTTTTCAGGATGCGGCCAATGTGGCCAGGCGGGTTGAGATGGTTTTAGCTTAGGGGAGGGTCAGGAGTCTGACAATAGGCCTTGTCATTCTGGCAGATTCAATGGTGACTCGTTTGGAGGCAGGGATTCTTTTGGTAAAGTCCATCCTCCCAGGCCGTTTCGTTCAACACTTCAGGCTTCTCACGGTGCTCCAAGCAGCCATGGTTCTCATATGTAGTATTCTGATCAACTACCCTATAGTGCACCACCAACTCCTATCAGTGCACCTCCGTTCCAGAGTTTTCAGGGTGGTTACCTAGGCCGTCAAGGTCAGTTTCAGGGTCAGTAGTCTCAGCAGCCGAAGTCTTGTTATACTTGTGGTGATACGAGGCATATTGCTAGATTTTGCCCTCAAGCCTCAAGTAGTTCTCAGCATCAGGGTTCTCGTTCCATGGTTCCAGCACCGACCGCTCAGCCAACTAGAGGTAGGGGTCAAGTAGCTAGGGGTGGAGGTCGAGGTATTAGAGGTGGAGGTCAAGCCACTATAGGTGAAGTCCAGCCAGCAGGAGGCCGTCCAAGGGATGTAGTTCAGAATGGTAGGGCCCAACCCCTGATGTTATGCTTTCCTAGCCAGGCCTGAGGCTAAGTCCTCCAATGCAGTTATCATAGGTACCATTCTGGTTTGTAGTAGAGATGCTTCAGTTCTGTTTGATCCGGGGTCTATATACTCCTATGTGTCTTCTTATTTTGCTTCATATTTGGTTGTGCCTCGTGATTCTTTGAGTGCTCCTGTATATGTGTCCACGCTGGTGGGTGATTCTATTATTGTAGATCGTGTCTATCATTCGAGCGTAGTTGTTATTGAGGCTCTTGAGACTAGTGTAGATCTCCTACTTCTCGATATGGTAGACTTCAATGTCATTTTGGGGATGGATTGGCTGTCACCTTATCATGCTATATTGGACTGTCATGCCAAGACCGTGACCTTAGCATTCCCGAAGTTACCTTGTTTGGAGAGGAGAGGGACTCCTGGTCATTCTACCACCAGGGTTATCTCTTATATAAAGGCTCAGTGTATGGTCGAGAAGAGGTGTTCAACTTATTTGGCTTATATTCGTGATTCTAGTGCTGAGGTTTCTTATATAGATTCTGTGCGAGTTGTTCAGGAGTTTTCTGAGGTATTTCCTTCGGACCTGTCGGGGATGCCACCCGATAGGGTATTGACTTTTGCATTGATTTGGCTCCGGGCATGTAACGACCCGGCCGGCCATTTCATGAGTTATCGCTCTGTTTCCCCCATTTCTGCTTCTTTATGTCTTGTTCAGCTGTACTATATGGTATCGAGTTGGTTGGTTCAGGTTCGGAGTGGTTTTGTAGAGGAATGAGACACTTAGTCTCTTTTGAGTAAGCTTAAGTTGGAAAAAAAGAGTCAAACAGACATTGACTTATGGGCAAAAGGCCTCGAATATGAATTTTGATGGTTCGTATAGCTTCGTTAGGTGATTTGGGACTTAGGAGCATGATCGGAATGTGTTTTGGAGGTCCGTGGAAGATTTAGTCTTGAATTGGAGAAATTGGAAATTTGGCATTTCTGGTCGGTAGTGGAAATTTTGCTATAGGGGTCGGAATGGAATTCCGGAAGTTGGAGTAGGTCCATTGTGTCATTTGGGACGTGTGTGCAAAATTTCAGGTCATTCAGATGAGGTTTGTTAGACTTTTTGATCGATTGCGAAATTTGAAAGTTTCTAAGTTCTTAGGCTTTAATCCGAGGTTGATTTGGTGTTTTGTCATTTTTTTGAGTGTTCCGAAGGTTGGAATAAGTTTTAATGATGTTATGGGATGTATTGACATGTTTGGTTGAGGTCCCAAGGGCCTCGAGTGAGTTTCGGTTGGTTAACAGACCAATTTTTGGTTTTGGAGAGGTGCAGATTTTGATGGTTTTTGTTGTAGAAGAATTTGTTCTTCACGTTCGCGAAGATAGTCTCGCATTCTCGAAGAAGAGCTGGGCCTAGAGGAGAAAATGTTCTTCGCTTTTGCGAGTCTGGAGTCGCGTTCACGTAGGTTTGGATTCTAGTAAATCACGAATGCGTGAGAGGAGTCGCATTCACGTAGGGTAATTGGAGCAACTGGGACCCCAGGAGTTTGTGCATCGCATTCGCGTAGGTAAGGTTGCATTCGCGAAGTCTTGGACAACTGAGACTTCATGTTCGCTTGAAGGAAGTCATGTTCACGAAAGAGAATTTATTTGGTCAGTGATTTTTGTGCTTCGCGAACGCGGGGACTTGATCGCATTCGTGAAGAAGGAAATTATACATGGGCAGAAGGTTTAAATAGAGGTCTTCACGATTTTTAGCCATTTTTCACCATTGTTGAGTGGTTTTGAAGCTTTTTGAGAGGGATTCGAAGGGAAACACTTGGAGGTAAGATTTTTGAACCCAATATTCGATTATGTGGTGATTTTTAACTAATTAGACATGAAATTAGTGGGATATAAAGCCTAAAATTGGGGAATTAGGGCTTGAAATTAGAGAGTGTAAATTGGGGATGTGAGGGGCCATTTGAGGTCCAATTATGATGTTCTTAGTACGTATGAACTCATGGGAGGATAGGGATTCTACTGATGTAATTTTTATCAGATTTCGAGACGTGGGTCCGCAGGTCGGGTTTGACCAATTATAGGATTTTTGATATAATTTGATTATTTTCGTGTGGGTTTTGTTCCCTTAGTATATATTGATGTTATGGTTCTGATTTTGATTCGATTCGGGGAATTTGGAGGCTGAATCGAGAGGCAAGGGCGTCGCGGGCTAGAGTTTGGCTTGGCTTGAGGTAAGTGAAGCTTCCAAACTTGGTTATGAGGGGTCGAAACCCCGAACTATGTGTTATATGATTACTATTGAGGTGACGCAAAATGCCAAATGATGGGCGTGTGGGCGTGCACCATGAGAAGTGCGGCCTGGATCATTCCATGGCATCGCTTAGTAACTCTTTCTAGTTGATATCTGTGTTCCTATCATGTGATTAAGTATATGTACTGTGAAAACATGCTAGATATCCTGTTAGGGCTTCATGCCGATACTGTTGAGACTCGAGAGATCGTTTCTTGCTATCATATCATTAGCTTCATTGATATTCTGTACTCAGTCATTCTCATGCATATTATATCATGTCTTAGTCTCAGTTATATTATTTGGCACATCATATCATTGTTTCGGGCTAGTTTCATGACATTGTGGGCCTATGAGTGTGAGACTAGAGAGTGATGACTGAGCTAGGCCGAGAGCCTGATTATGAGTGATAGTTAGGGATCGGGATGCACGCCGCAACAGTTATGTTGATGATTAGGATATCGCTTGGGGTATAGGAGCCCCTCCGGAGTCTGTAACACACCCCCAGTGAGCACAGTTGGTGATATTGAGGGATGGATCTTCCATAGACATGGATCTTGTCCGAAGTATTTATACCTGGAGATGGATCTTCTCCATAGGGATAGAATGGACTTCCTCGGTACTGGATGACTGCGGTTAGTGACGTATATATTTCGGGATGGATCTTCCCTAGGCCGGATGGCCATATACAGTACCGAGTGGTTGAGCACTTGTGAGTGGAGGTACATGGAACATTGATCATGCTAGCTGTGCATTGGTACATAGAGAGTTCGTGAGTTTTATACTCCATACTGTTCAGACTGCATTTATTTATTGTTGAGTTTTTACTTGAACTGCAAGCATGCCTACTTTTCTATACAGTTAATGATATTACCTGTTGAGGTTTGGTTCGTCACTACCTATCAGTCCATAGTTTGGACTTGTTACTTACTGAGTTGGTGTACTCACGTTAAAACCCCTTGCACCGTGTGTGCAGATCCAGGTATCTCGGGTCATGGTAGCGGTTGCTGATCATTTCAGTGGTGGACTTTCCTTGGAGATAGCGAGGTAGCTACCTGGCGATCGCAGACCCGCCTCTCCTTCCTTATCTTCCTCTTAGTATATTTGTTGGATATTCTTAGACTATGTTAGTCTTGTTTATTTCAAACAGTTGTAGTTTTTTGCTCATGACTTAGTGACACTCGAGGTCGGGCTTGTACTTTCCGCTTGTTTTGATTTCTACTTTTACCTTTTATCAGAATTCTATTAAAATATGATTTTTCAAAGTTCTAAATGAAATATGAAGTATTTGGATTTATAAGTTGGCTGGCCTAGTTTCACGATAGGCGCCATCATGACCGGATCGGTTTTTGGGTTGTGACATGTTAGTATCATATCCTAGGTTACATAGGTCTCATGAGCCATGAGCAGGTTTAGTAGAGTCTCGCGGATTGATACGGACGCGTCTGTACTTATCCTCGGGAGGCTGTAGAACCTTTAGGAAAAACTTCATATTCTTGAATTCTTGTCGTACGAATCTATTGATTCTGGTATTAAACTTCTGTTATTCTATTCTCTCACAGATAGTGAGGACACGTGCTACCGGTCAGGACAGACGACCACCAGTACCACCAGTTGGGGCCACTAGAGGTCGAGGTCGCGGTAGGGGCAGGGGTATAGCCCGTACAACAGCTAGGGAAGCACCTGCATAACCACCAGCCGCCCCAGTTCATCATCAGGCTCCAGCGGGGGATGCTCCAGTAGCACCAACTCAGGTACCATCTGTGCCTATTGTTATTTCGGGTCTCCAGTAAACCTTGGCTCAGATTCTGATTGTGTTCACCAGTCTTGCTCAGGCGGTCGCAGTTACTACCACATCAACTACTTCTCAAGCTTGGGGAGACACTCAGACTCCCGCTGCCCGTACGCCCGAGTAGGTTGTTTAGGGACTAAAGACACCAGAGGGCGAGGATGCCTAGGGTTTCTTGGACAAGTGTCAGAGAATATTACGTACAACGGGTATTCTGGAGACTAGTGAGGTCTCATTTACTACTTTTCAGTTTTTTGGGGTCGCCTTTACTTGGTGGGAGGCTTATGAGAGGCGTAGCCCTGTTGGTGAAGCACCCCTTACTTGGCAGCAGTTCTCCGCTCTCTTCTTGGAGAAGTATGTGCTATAGTCCCGCAGAGAGGAGTTGTGCAGGCAGTTTGAGTAGTAGTGTCAGGATGATATGACTGTGATGCAGTACGAGATGAGGTTCTCTGAGTTAGCCCGTCATGTTGTTTGGTTGGTTCCTACAGACAGGGAGAGGATCAGAAGATTCGTGGATGGCCTCTCTTACTAGTTAAAAATTCTTATGACCAGAGAGAGGGTGTCTGGATATTCAATCTAGCTTATTTCTTTTGAAAATGTCCAGAATGAAAAAAAAGAACCAACATATAAAAATAAAATCATGAGAAATCTAGCCTAAACAGTTAAGAATCCAAATTAAACAGGTAGATAATAAAATTAATTTAAACAAAATAAAAGAAAAATTAGAAAACAAAACCAAACAAAGAAAGTAAAGAGGAGGTTACTGGTTTTTAACCGGGATGAACATGACGCCTAAAACAGGTCAACGAATGATGAGAGTGACGAACTTTGCTGGGCATCAGTGACCTTGGTCGGAAGTCGGCGACCCTCGAAATAATCCAAGTCTAGCGTTAGTCAATTGTTCTTAATAAGAACGATTGCTTAACGCAAGTCTCAAATTAAATCGAGCCCTAGGAGGCAAGGAATTGGAATTAGGGCGGATTTAGGGTTTCCTTTAAAGTCTCAGATCTGGATTTAAAGAAAATAGGTGGGGATTTTGGGGAAACTAATGGTGGATTTAGAAAGAGGAGAGGACGGGGGTAGCATGATACTAATTTGGGGAAGTTTGGAGCGTCGCTGCCGTCGTGGGGCGATTTCCAGCGGCGGAATAAGGCGGAGACGGTGGGGGGAATTTAGGGCGGCTGGCTTCTCTAGGGTTTGGTTAGAGACCGAGTGAAGGGGTTTGAATGGGGGGGGGGGCTACTTCGGACAGTCTTATAGTAAGTTGACCACCAGTTCACACCCATTGGATTTGGAACGATCAACGACTGGGATTGAAACCCAGGGGAACGACGTTGTTTATTGTTAAAGGGACTGGACCAGGTAAGAGGGATTGGGTTGGGTCGGATCTGAGTCAAAATTAATTGGGCATAACATATTTGGCCCAAATTGAGTCCAAAACAAACCTTTTTTTCCAAATTTCCTTTCTTCTTTTGTTTTCTTTTTCTTTCATTAATTAATTAAGATCCTAAATTAAATCTTAAATTAATCTAGTTTACAAAATTAAGCTAATTATGATATTTACAAAAATTAGTTGATCCTAAATTAAAGAAAAAAATTACTAAATTAGCATTAAAGGCTAAAAAATGTATAATGAAAGATATTTTTTTTGTGATTTTTATTTTAATAAAGCAATTAATTAACTAATTAATCCTAAAATATAAACACGAAATCTAAATGCAATGCATGATATTTTTTCATGATTTTAACAGAATTAGACGTGCACAAAAATGCAAACAATTAATAAAAAAATCCTACAAAATCCTATAAAATTGCAAATAATCTGGAAAAAATCTATTTTCTTTATTTTTATAGGAGTATTTCATATAGGGCAAAAATCACATGCTCACACTCGCCACTCGATCCGTGGCGACCCTGGCATTAGGGGTGGGCATCGGTCGGTTCGGTTCGGTTTTGAATATTATCGGTTTTGCCTATCGGTTATCGGTTTACAAATATCATAACCCGATAACCAAACCGATAAGATATTGGTTATCGGTTATCAATTAATCGGTTATTGATCATTATCGGTTCGGTTATCGGTTTACCCGATAAGGTAAAACTAAAACTAAGAGTGTTGAACGCTGAATATTACCTAAAATTAAGAGTGCTGAACGCTAATATTTGTACAAAGTAATATTTGTACAAAGTTTACTGGAAGCTGCTATATATGACACTTCAAGGTAAGGACCAAAGCTGCACACAAAGCTGCACATAGAACAACAATTCAAAGCTGCACATAGAAAAATTAAACACATATTGCCAACACCCATAAACAGATCCCAACTTTCACAATCCATAAACAACACACAAAGCTGTACAAATATTACTGTGTATATTATACACTGTATAACAGAAAACTGCACAGAAAGCTGCACATAAAACCAACATTTCTCACAATAATTTCAGTTTAAAGTTAAACTTCTCACTGAATAATTTCAGCACACAAAGCTGTACATTTTTTGCCTTAAACTAAACATACCCAATACGGCAGTACCTCAATTGCCTGTGCATACAAAATGCAAATAACTCAAAATTCCAATCTAACAAAAATAGGAGATAAAAAGATCCCAACTTTCACAACCCAAAAACAGATGTATACAGAGTAATGTCCAAACTCCAAAGTAAGAGTTCAAACACATTAATAACAATGCAAAGTAGTAGCAACCTTAGGATTAACAAGTCCAAAGTCCAAACATAATACATAAAGCAAGATGACAATAACTACATCTTACTTTCCACCATCCATCATCACCTTCTTCAATCCTTTCATAGTGACTCCAAACATGTGAGATAGCTTTGAGACCTATTAAACATAACAAGAAAATATATTAAGCAAGTAATATTTGTAATCATACTATGTGTTATATAAGTTGAATAATTAACTTACCAAAGTTTTAACTTACAACTATCTAAGATTCTACATATCATCATCGCATGGTTCGTTTCCAAGATTGGCAAAATCTATGATAATATATATTAACAAGTCAAACAAAAAAATATGAAATAAACTATTTATAAAAATAATATACAATCAAACAAATTAAAATATTGCTACCTTGTTCTAGTTGCTTGAGAACATCTAAATCTTCCTCAACACTTACAGGTAATGGCTCACTTCGAAGCCAATCTTGAAGGCACATGAGAACTTCCACCAATTTAGGAGTCAATGAACTCCTAAATGAATCAAGAATACGCCCTCCAGTGCTAAATGCACATTCAGATGCAACACTTGAAATAGGAATAGATAATACATCCCGAGCCATCTCAGCAAGAATGGGGAATCTAGGTGAGTTTACTTTCCACCAAAGCAATATATTACCGTCTGCTATTTCATTTTCAACTTCTTCTGTAAGATATTTTTCCAATTCTGATTTAGAATCTGAACTTCCAATCCCAGCTTTATGTCTTTTTAATTCTTCAAAGAAAGAACCAAAAGATCCATTTGATGTTTCCATTGTGTCCAATGAAGAGTTAGATAAACATGAAGAGGGACGGCAAACTTTATCTTTTGAATAAGACTTTACATACTCATCAAACAATGAAGTCATGTATGTATGCACTCCCTTCGCGATAATTGGCCCTTTCTCTTCGAACATCTTCGCAAGTGCAAAACTAACAGAATCAAACTTGTACCGAGGATCCAAAACACATGAAATGAAAATCATTTTGTTCATTTTTTCTGGATCACCCCAATACTTATCAAATTTCTCCTTCATCTTCTTTGCCATTGAACCCAACAAAACATCTTCATTTAATATCAATTGTTTCAAGTAAACAACAACTTCACAAATTTCAAGAAAATGATGATTTGATGTAACATAAAGTGAGGAAGATACCTTTACAGTAAGCTTATAAAAGTTTTCAAGAAATTTTGTCAATTTCTTTACATCCTCCCAATCACTACTCAAAAGTGTACCTGCAGGACTTCCATCTACAATATCAACAAACTCAAGATGATGTGACAAGCCAATATCATAATCAACATATTCTAAAATTGCACTCTCATATTCAATAGCCCTGTTCAACATCAAGTATGTAGAATTCCACCTTGTAGGAACATCCAAACATAAAGATTTCCTAACTAGATTTCCTTCATCACAACATTCCTGAAACTTTTTCCACCTAGCAGGAGACTGCCTGATATATCTCACTGCTTGCCTAATACGTTCAATAGACACAATTGATTCTTTTATACCATCCTGAACAACAAGATTCATAATATGAGCCATACACCTCACGTGAAGGTGCTTACCATTCATAGAATTGGTCCCCCATTTAGTTAACTTCTTAGAAAGCTCCTTCACCGTCACATCATTTGAACTAGCATTATCAACTGTGACAGTGAAAATCTTTTGTAACCCCCACTCTTTCAAACAATTAACAATACTATTTGCCATATCTTCCCCCTATGACTAGAGATAGGACAAAAGTTGACAATTCTTTTATGCATTTTCCATTCACTATCAATCCAATGAATAGTAATACACATATAATTTATTCGTTGTAAGGAAGTCCAAGTATCAGTGGTAAGGAAAACTCTCTGATCTTTAAAAAGCTTTACCAACTTACGTTTTTCATCATTGAAAAGATCAAAACAGTCCCGAGTCACAGTTCTACGTGAAGGAATTCGAAAAAAAGGTTGTGCAACTTTCATAAAATTCATAAAACCTTCCTTTTCAACAAAGCTGAAAGGAAGTTCATCAACGATCACCATACGACACAAAGCCTTCCTACATTGTTCTTGATCAAATTTCCAAGGAACAACGGCTACATCACCCTTATTACCCCCCGGAATAGGGTTAAAGCCTAGTTTTGATTGACTTTTTGCAACATCTAAAGGCATTTTTAAACACTTGGCCATATGTGTAAGGAGTGATTTCGTACCATTATCTTTTGAATCGGCAAAATATTCTCTTTTGCAATGTTTACAAACACCCTTTTGATTTCCTTCCGGATCAATAATTTGGTCGAAATATTCCCATGCAACAGACCTCTTTTTTCTTTGTTTTTTTGCTTTCGATTGAACTGATTGAGATTGTGATGTGGCATTTGAATTAGAAGCTCCACTTTCACCAATCACCTTATCAATCATGATATTTTCAGCCATGTTTTTGTGTCACTGTGAATTTGATTTAAAAGAAATCAAGCAGCGATACAACATTTTAGGAAGAAATCAAGCAGTGTAGTATCAAGCAGTGTAGTATAAATCAGTATTCAATAGAAATCAAGCAGCAATACACTGTGAATTTATACAACATTTTAAAAGAAATCAAGCAGCGATACAACATTTTAGGAAGAAATCAAGCAGTGTAGTATAAATCAGTATTCAATAGAAATCAAGCAGCGATACACTGTGAATTTATACAACATTTTAAAAGAAATCAAGCAGCGATACAACATTTTAGGAAGAAATCAAGCAGTGTAGTATCAAGCAGTGTAGTATAAATCAGTATTCAATAGAAATCAAGCAGTGATACACTGTGAATTTATACAACATTTTAAAAGAAATCAAGCAGCGATACAACATTTTAGGAAGAAATCAAGCAGTGTAGTATCAAGCAGTGTAGTATAAATCAGTATTCAATAGAAATTAAGTAGCGATACACTGTGAATTTATACAACATTTTAAAAGAAATCAAGCAGCGATACAACATTTTAGGAAGAAATCAAGCAGTGTAGTATCAAACAGTGTAGTATAAATCAGTATTCAATAGAAATCAAGCAGCGATACACTATGAATTTGTACAACATTTTAAAAGAAATCAAGTAGCGATACAACATTTTAGGAAGAAATCAAGTAGTGTAGTATCAAGCAGTGTAGTATAAATTCAAGAAACCAAACATTTTAGGGAAACCATTTTTCGAGCTTCATAAAAAAGGAAAATATGCAAAAATTGTTTTCTAAGATACCAAACTAAGACAAATTCAGAAATGGGATATGAAACACTAACCTTAGTGCAACGCTCTGCCGGAAAAAGATATACAAAACTGAGTTTTGACGGGCTCAGTCGTGTGTCAGTGACTGCGTGAGTCATGAGGCAGAGAACTGGTGAGGGCTTGACTGCTTCAGCCGTGTGGCCGGTGGCGAACTGGCAGAGAACTGGTGAGGTTTGACTTCTGAGGGTGAGGACTGAGGACTAAGGGCTTGACTAAGGGTTTGAGTTGAGCTTGACTGAGGGCTTCAAGCACAGGACACTAGGACAGGAGTGAGTGAGGATATGAATGACAGCGGCGGAGAAAGCAAAGCTGAAAGCACTATATGAAATAATCAATAATGAAAATGAAACCCTAGTATTAGTGTATTACTAGACTAAAGGGTAGACTAGTAAATTAGTAAACCCTTATTGGGTTATCGGTTTACCCAATAACAGAATTGATAAACCGAGCCCGAACCGATAACCCAATAAGAATTTTTTTTACCCGTTACCGAACCATTAGCCCAATAACCCAATACCGATAACCCAATAAGTAACTAACGGTTTGGGTTATCGGTTTTACCCGATATATGCCCACCCCTACCTGGCATGGCCAATGTCACTATCTTAGCATGACAGTCCAAAATAGCACGACACGGAGATAACCAATCCATGCCCAATATCACATCGAAATCAACCATACTAAGAAACAAAAGATCCACTCGGGTATCCAAACCCCCAATAGTCACCACATACGACCGATATACACAGTCCACAATAATAGTATCGCCCACCGGAGTAGATACATGAACAGATGAAACAAGAGAGTCGCGGGACGTATCCAGATAATGAGCAAAATATGATGACACATATGAAAAGTGGAACCGGGATCAAATAATACAGAGGCATCTCTGTGGCAGATTGAGACAATACTGTAATCACAGCATCTGAAGCGATAACATCTAGTCTGGCTGGGAGGGCATAGAAACGGGTCTGACCACCACCTGATCGACCAACAAATTAGTTCATTCTAGTTTATTTTTTTTAAAAAAATGTCTAGATGTTCAAAATTCAGTCACATTGTCTAGTTTTGTTTTTTGATTTGCATGGACTTGTCCGTTTGTATTTGCCCTAATTTGTAAGTCATTAGAAACTTGTAGGTTTAATTGAACAATAAAGAAAACTTAAGGGGTTTGTTTGAAGGGTGGGTAAGTATGGAATAAGATAAAACTATATAGGAAGGTTTTAGAATATGGACAGCTGGCTCTATTTGGCCAGCACAAAAATGCTGAAACCAATTAGAGGCTGCCAGCTGTCCCATTTCTGTTAGGAAGATGCTTTTAGGGGCTGTGTGAGGGAATAATTCCCGATTTTTTCTGTTTCTCAGCACATGGTATTTTCAGTGGCTTATATATAGAACCCTTCCCTCACTTCTTAGATAGATTTGGAACCCTAGAAAAGACTAAAAAGTTCTGCATTGTTTGAGTGAGAGCTGGTTTTGTTTTCCTGATTTTCTTTAGCAAAGATTATAAAAACATTCCCTAAATTTCTGGTTTTCTGTGCTTGGGTATGGATTAAATTGAAGCTGCTATTGCTGTTGACTAGCTGCTGATCCTTACTCATTCTTAGCTTGAAGTTCTTATTTCATTCTCTTTTGCTGTATCCAGTTATGTTTATGAGCTTGAAGTGATAAAAAATGGGATTGTAGCATGTTGATTTGGAATTTGACTCCCGATTTATACTTAGCTAAATGTTTTTCTATTGTTCTTCTTCATTTGAATCTGTAACTTCTTTTAGTCCTGCTTAAGTACTATCGATACTGATGCTAATGTATTTAGATGGTTTAGACATTCAAACTATTTTAATTCATCCATGTTGATTTAACGATTTACTATATTTAATAGTTGTAATTATTTGGGACTTTGTTAAAGGTTATTGAATGTACATTTATGTGTTTAAATTGTTGAGCATAATGGCATGTGTAGATCTAAATTAGTCCATGAATGAGTTCAGGAGTCGATATCTTGTTGATTGATATTAATAGCATGTTTAAACAATTTAATTCATAATAGTTGACTAATACTCTGCATTTTTAGTAATTGGATAATTGATTTCTATGCCCAAAAAATGAAATCAGGCCAAATCAAGGCCTGGATATTAAAGGCCCTTTGTTTAGTATAACTGGGCCTGGTGTTTGGCCCAGACGAGGTAGCTGGTTTTTGAATTAAGCCCCATATGAATGACTTCTGTTTTCTTTCACTTTCTGGGCTCAATTTTGGCCCAAGTATTTTCAGCGCATTTCTTCCTAAATTTTTTGTTGATATAATAAATGTTTTTGCAACATTGAAAGCATGCCTTTAAAGGTTGGTCCTAGTACTGGCCCAATGGAACTCACCGGACTTATCTAGTCCCTTTTGTCCTCAATCTTGGGCTCCACTTCGAGCCCAGTGCCTGCCAGCCGTTGTTCTTCTCTTAAAGACTTATGTATATAACAAATTAGGCCTACTGCTGGCCCACTTCTTCTCAAAACAATTAAAAGCCTAATATATTATCCAATGCATATTCACAATCAGTAGCTATACATTAAATTCCACACTTAGTTTTAAATATGAATACCCGTGGTTCGCTTTAATTTGAGTACAAATTCTTTATATAAGTTGAGGTGTGTCACTCAATCGCATAGTCGATGATCCTCACATCAATATCTTAACTAATGTAGAAAAATGCTTTGAACTCTCGTAGTTTGCTTTAGGTACGTTAATTAAATAAATTATCATGGCTATGGGTACGGTTCCCGTGATGTAGTTGTGATATTTAATTTTCAAATTCGGGGATACGTTTATGTGACCCGACCATAACAACTAATAATGTCAATAATTGAAACATGTTATGTGTCGTGGGCGCGGTTCCCTGACACGATCCGCAATGTGTACCAAACAAACAAGTGTACGACAATCGTAACTTGTTCCAGAATAATTTCAAAAATAATTAAAAGCGGTCAAAAGCTAAAAATGCACGTAGGTTTTAAATGTGTAATTAATCAGATAATTAGGCCTATAATAATAGTTGATGGACCGTGCTAAAACTACGGAACCCGGGAATACCTAACACCTTCTCTCGGGTTAATAGAATTCCTTACTCGAATTTCTGTGTTTCGCGAACTGTAAAACATAGTCAAACTTCCTCGATTCAGGATTTTAAACCGGTGACTTGGGACACCATGAATTATCCCAAATGGCATCTCTGAATTTGAAATAAATAATCTCGTTTCGATTATTGTCACTTTAATTGGAAAAACTCACTATACCTCTTCCGGGGTAGAAAAGGAGGTGTGACAGCTCTGGCAACTCTGCTGGGGAAAAGAACCCAGAATCTCTGGTTCAGGGTTCAGAATTCAAGCTTAGAATAGATTTTATAATTGGCTTTTATTTATTATCTGATTTGTATTACATTTTTGGGCCTAATGTGCTAAATGCCGCTTTTCACCGCTTTGATATTATTTGAATTGTATATAAACTGCTGCAAAACCCTTCTCTTCTCATCTTCGGGGAAGTGCACGCTGGCATGACTTCTTTTCTGTTAGTGTCATATCCTAATTTAGGAAGAGGTTCGGACAAGTTACAAACCGGATGGCCTTTTGGTTCCTGGTATGTAGCTCCCCCCTCGGCTCGAGTTGCCCGCTCGGGTACACCAAGTCTAGAATCATGCCAGATCCCAAGTAGGAATGCATGTTTGCATCATATGCATTTGACTTTGGGGACTCAACACAGGAGCTGGGTCCGTCTAGGACAGGTGTACCCAGAAATAAAAAGACCAACCTGATGCGATTTTTTACGTGCTACCTGTGCATTCATTTGTTTCAGCTTGCATGTTGACCGACTTCTAGATTAGGTAAGAAAGATAAAGAGAAAAACCAAGTTCGGGATATGAGAGAGAATTTCATCTATTTCCCAAAATCTGGTATCCAAAATATCCCGAAACTCTACCGAAATTTTTGAAAAAAGGGGGAGGTATGAGCACGTGATTTTTTGCCACACATGAATTACTCCTACAGAATCGCAAAGAATTAGATTTTTCTTTTAATTGTTTGTCATTTTAGGAATTATTGTAGAATTTTCTTAATTATTTGCATTTTTCTGTGCATGCTTAATTTCATTTAATTCATGAAAATACAAAAACTACTTTGCATTTAGGATTTAATTTTACATTTTTAGGTTAATTAGCAATTTAGTTGTCATATAAAAATGAAAATCACAAAAATAACTCACTTTGCATTTTAACTTTTAATTTTGAATTTTATAGCTTTTTCTGTTAATTTTGGAGTTATTTAATTTTTTATAAATACTTTGACTAGTAATTAGCTTAATTTGGTAGATTAATTTAGTTTCAAGAGTTAATTTAGGTTTTTAAATTAATTTGGAAAAGAAAAGGAAAATTTGAAATTGAAAGAGAAAAGAAAATAAAATAAAAGGAGTATGATTTTTGGGCTATTTTAATTAAATTTTCCCAGGCCCCAATCCAATTTCCCCCAAAAGACCCATTCAATCCAGCCCAACTCCACTTCATACCCGGTCCATCTTAAAATCCTGATCAAATGATGTCGTCTTGGACCCTTTTCATCAGAGCCGTCGATTTCATTTAATCAGACGGCCCGGAACTGGCTTTAGTTCCCCATATAATTGTCCGAATGGCCTACCCCGTTCCATCTCCCTTAACTTCATCTCCACCTTCAGAGACACATGGAGAACCCTAGAACGCCGCCCTAAAATCCTCACTCCCTCCGGTGGCGGCATCACCCCAAACTGCCCCCAAACTAACACAACATCACCCATGTACCTTCCTCTTCCAAAAACCCAATACAACTTCCCTCGAATCCCTCTCCATTTGTTCGAATCTTAAATCTAAGGCTGAAACCCTAAAGCCCCAAATTTTCCCCCGACTTCGGATCTAGGACATGCAAAGCTAGGGGGATCGATTGTGCACGAAACTGACGTTGCCCATTTGTTCTTGACAAGAACACACGGTTGACATTAATTTTGGGTTCAAATCGAAGTAGCTAGAGTTTCACCGGATCGATTTAGGTATTTTTCTTTTGTTTTTTCTTCTATCCATTATGTGTTTCATCTTCTATTCTCTTTCCTTTTCTTCTACCCTTCTTTAGTTAGTTTTCTTCTGACCAAAATTTAGTAAAAAGTTTTAATTTCTGAAATTAGTTCTTTTGTTTGTCTATGTTTGTTATTATTCTGTTTGTATTCTAGCTTCTTCATTTGAATTCGTTTTTGATTACTTGTTATTCATATCAGTAGGCCAACTTCTTTTCCTTTCCTGTTGTTGTTTCTATTGATCAAATTAGAAGTCTTCTCCCTCTCTCTTCTTTTTCTTTTAGCCAATCCTAGTCAATCAACATTGCTAGTTTCATTATTTTGGGTCTAAATGGTTAAATTCTTTATCTGCTGTGAATTTGAATCTTTTTTGGGTTTTTGTTTAATTGGTTCATCGCCATTTTAATTTAGAAGCCTCCTCTTGGGTTTGTGGTAGTCCAGACCTGGGGCATTAGAAGCCCATTTGTTTAGGCCCAGGTCTGGGATTCAGGCAGCCTGCTTTGGCTCAGGCTAGGAAGGTTAATACTGGGAATTCAAAGGGTAGTTTGGGATTTCTAATTTAAAGAATCTCTTGTAACTAAATAGGAAGCTACTAGGAAGGTAGGGTTGAGGCTAGTTTTAATAAACAAAATTTAAAATTGGGGACTAACTTGCAAGAATGAAAATTGAAGAAGGGTAATTGGTAAAAACTTGAAAAGCAATTTTGCTGCCCTAAAAAGTGTTCTATAAAAGACAGGTTTCTTCATTTCAAAGAAGAATTCAGAGAATTACAATACTAAAAAAGCTTAAAAATGGCTGAGTTCAAAAATACTGAAAAATCCCTTGCATTCTTTGTTAGAAATTAGCTTGGTTTGCTATTTATCTTCATAAGTTCGAAACCTTTCAAAACTTCTGATTCATTCTGGTTAAAAATGGTCCAAAAGAGTTGAATCTTGTTGTGTTTGGATCTGTTGGTTCATTTGCTCTATTGCTGCTGCTGAGCTTTTCATTTTTCTTTGTTTTCTGTTGACATCCAGGTATTTCCTCGACTGTGGACAACATATGAGATGTAAACATGCCATAAAATGTGAAAGATGTTGAATATAAGTTGTTTCTTGTTGGATTCTTACTTTCTTTTTTAATCACATCGTTGTGTAATAACTTAACTTTTATATATATTTCTACTGTTCTTCGATGTAGATATATGATATTATATTGTTAAGTTTTGCGGGTTAAGTCTACAATGTCTCCTATTATGTAGTTGAGCCAATTTAACTTGTTTTGGATATGAAACATGCTCAGGATTCTGTTGTTGGCAGTAATGATTTAGGTCATATGAAGAATCACTTTTAGCTTTTATTTAATTTTGTTCAAATTAACACTGATTTTCAGATTCATGATTTAGTCATGACAATTTTTTGCTGGTTTGTTTTCCTTATAAAGTTTAGTGTAGCACTTTGTTCTTGAAGAAGTTACAGGTTGAGTAGTAAGTGGTTGGTCTGAGCTCCAATATTGTTTAGTGGGGTTACAAATAAAGTTTGAATTTCACACAATGTGTTCATAATGTAGATAGGGGCAAATTGAAATTAGAATGCTGCTTCATACTGTTTACTCAATTAAATTCGAATAATGTTCTTTGATAAATGTTACGATTATCTATGTGTTACAACATTTGGGGTTTAGTATTTTAATTTGATCTGTATTGATCATGGCCAAAGGGTCCAGTCAAATTCACGAGGTTTCAGATGTTCCTCTAGTCTGTGGGGACTCTATCCTGGGCCTTATTTTCCTTTGAAATGCATTTTTATCGGATTGGTTTTCCTTAGGCTGAATTGCGAGGCCATTTTAGGAGTGGGTGAAATTGTTTGCCTTCCGATCTTTGGGCTTGCATTTCAAGCCCAGATCCTCTTTTGAACGACTGCTGCAGATTATATCTACAATAGGCTTGGCTCAAACGCCTAAAAGCCCAGCACTCCCCTGTGATTAGTAGTTGTGCAAATAATGATTTCAAATTGCGTTGTTTTAGATAATTCTTTTACTTAGGGTGAGGTGTGCCATATAAAATAACACTAATAGCTTATGGCCCTCACAAGACTAAATTAGGAAACTATTTTTTTCAAAAGAAGTAATTTGAGGTGTGCCATGCCAATTAAAATCTCCAAAACCCATGACCCTCATATTAAATAATTTTAACTCTTTAGAAATCGAGGTGTGCCATCAGTTGAATTTTCCATGGCCCTCACAAATCTTGTTATTAATTTGAAATTCGTAGTTGCTTTAGGCGCACTATTTAAATTGATTTTCTTTTATTTGTTAAGTCCGGGTGTGCATTTCATGTGACTCAATTTCAATTCCGGTTTGATTCTCACCGGATGTGGGATACGTAGGCAACCCTCATCGGGTCCAGCCCTACTTTTGGAAAATTTTGGAAAAATATGAAGTGTCATCATTTTTGTCATAAATAAAGTGGGTGATGCCATTTTTGTCTAAATAGCCGAGTGCCCCAAAGGGACGCCGGAAGGCTGTTTTTGCAAGAATAGCCACCGATGGTTTCTTTGTCAATTTTTGGCCATTTAGCGAACACAACCCTAAAATCTTCCATTTCGAAGTTTTGAAGGACCGTATTCGCAAATGTAGCCTTGATTTATTTGATTTTTGCAAAATAAACCCTTTTTATCAGTTTTCAAAAAAAAAAAAAGATTCACTTTGTCTTTAAATCAATCACCTTAATCTAAATGTGCAGAATGAGCACGAGTCAACATTTATCAATGAAGGTCATGACCAAGATTCCATTGGAACTACACATGTGGTGGGAATATTTAGGTAAGCTAGGACGAGAAATGGTCAACCATTACTTGGGGGCTCTCACCGAATTTCTAAAGATCAGGCCTAGGGGAGATATAATAAAAGCACTGCTGACATTTTGGGATCCAGCTCACAACGTTCTGCATTTTTCGAACTTCGAACTCACAGCTACTTTGGAGGAGATAGCGAGTTATGCTGGGAGTACCGAGGGTCTAAGACATAAATACTTGGTCGCTCCAAGGGCCATCACCCCGCACAAGTTTTTGGATTTGTTAAAAATAAGTAGAGGGGTCTAGTATGCAGATATGGTGGGTGGGTTTTCCACTCTATACTTCATATACCAGTGGTACAGACATATAAGGGGTTTGAAAACCCGGAAAGCAGAATCTGTAGTAAAGGGAACCGACCAAAATGGGAAGAGCATAGATGTTTCGCTTTCATGGTGGCATTCTTGGGTCTTCTAGTATTTCCCAGGAAGGAGGGGAATACTGATCTACAGGTAACTGGAGTCGTCAATACTTTGATTACCAATGTAAAAAGCACCCGTGCACCTATGATAGTGTCTGAAATATTCGAGCTCTCACAGCTTGCAAAGCCGGAGTATATTTTTTCGAAGGCTGCAATTTGTTGCTACAAATGTGGATGATTGAGCATCTATGTCATCATCCTCGGTACATGAACTATGGGTCGACAAGGAAAAGCTGTATAGAGGAGTTTGATACAAGGGTCAATGGGTTCAAGATGCCAGAAGGGGTCATAGATTGGATATCCTGCCTCCGCTCCATAACTGTAGATAAGATAGAGTGGACGTTGGGTTGGCTTCCTGTTAATGAGATTATATACGTGCCTGCCACCGGTCCTCACTTCCTCCTAATGGGTCTTAGAAGTATCCAAACTTATGCCCCATACGGGGTTTCGATATAGCTAGGAAGATGTCAAATAATTCCCAAGGACGAAGACCTTAGCATTCATGCAGTCGAAATCCGCTCTGATGGCCAATTTCATGAAACAATTCGCCAAATCTGGAGTGAGTGCCAATACCTGACGGCAAACACCCGAGTGCGTGATTTATCCAAGGGTGGAGTCTCGTCCGGTTACCTTGCTTGGTATAAAAGAAGTGTTGAGTTTGGAAGACTAGCCAAAAGAACCCACCTCCAAGAATTTGTTGAAGCATCACAGGAACAATAAGATTGGCTGACCAAAGAAAATGAGTATAGGGCCACTATAAGCAAATTGAAAAAGCAAGTCAGAGATCTTCAATTTGAGAGTGGTTTGCAAGTCGCTGCGGATGAGGGTGAAAAGAAAAGGATAGCCAAAGAAAATGACGCCCTCCGAGCCCAAATCCAGAAGATGAAAATAGCAGCTGAGAACCCTGCCAGAAGCGTGAGGAACTTATAGACAGCCTTAGGCGGAAAGTATGTGATTATGGGTTTGATTTGGAAAAAACTGACGGTGAACTAGCAAAGGCCCGAGCAAAGTTGGCTAGAAATGCAGAGGAACGAGCACGTTTCATTCAACAGTTAAAGGAAAAATACGACAAAGGAATCATGGGGTTGGAGAAAAAGATCAATACCTTTGAGAGAGAAATGACCAAGCAAGCAAAGAACTTCAAAGCAGAAAGAGAACACTGCTATGCCTTGATGTCACAACTAGAAGAGGACTTACAGCAATTGCAAGAGCAAAATCATACGGCTACACAAGTTTTAGAGGCCAGATCTCAACAAATTGGACGTCTATTACAAGAGAAGGGCGTTGTCAGGGAGAGGGTTAGAAGGATTGCTCACTATATTGTGATGAAGTGCAACGAATGTGAGGACATGACTAGGTCCATGTTCTTCGTTGTAGTTATGATTTTTGTCCGTCAGATAATGGATGACCTATATTGCCTATAAGAAGATATGGCACATAGCCCGCGACGAGACCGACTGATGTCCCGCAGGCCCCTAGAGCAGTAGTTGAGGCACTCATGTATTTCTGATTTTATTTTTCGAGTCTGTATTTTCTGTTTCTTTTGGAGTTTGTTGGTCCACTTTCGAGTCTGTATTTCAGTTTCTTTTGGAGTCTGCTAGTCCACTTTCGAGTCTGTATTGCAGTTTCTTTTAGAGTTTGTTAGTTTTTATGTTTAAGTCTGTAGATGGAGTCGTTGTAACAGAGGAAAACATAATATTTTTATTTTATGAAAATTTGAAAACCCAAAAATATTTCTTTCTTTTATTTCACATTTATATCCTGAACTACGTAATGATCTGATTCATGCAGCACCATGATATGTAGGCAATCCCCATAGGATTCGATCATAACCATAAAATGGAAAAGAGAAAATAAAAAGAAAAGAAACTGAGTGGAAAGAAAGAATGGCAAAACAAGAGAACAAAAGCACGAGAAAAAAAAGAGGAGCGACAAGAACCAAGTGGGAAAATCAATAGTGAGTGAAAAGGGCAATAATGAAAAAAAGAAAAAAAGAGAGAGAGAAGAGAAAGTGCAAAATGAAAAGAGTTGGTTAAGGCCGGGATGAAATATGCAACCGTTCAAATACATAGTACAAACTTTTAACTGTTTAGGTGCATTGCATCCCAAACGTGCGGTTGCCTATCTGTTAAGATCTTAAACACTAACAAGTGTGCTATTGTTATTGAGCACATGAAGGTGGTTAGTTTTTTTGGAATTCTAGAAACCCACACGTACAATACCAGGTCTAAACACAAGGTGATCATGGCTGACAAAGAATTGGACGCGAGTGTTATTGACCCGCCAAGAGAGGAGGAGGAATCTGAGCCCGGTTTGAAAGAAGAGTTACATAAGCTAAAACACCAAATGGCTGAAATGTACCAAGCATGGATGAAAGGGCATCCTCCACCATCATACCCTGCCAACCCTGCTTTCATCCCACCACTGGCTCAATCTTAAGAGCCCCTCATTGTTGATTTATCCCCACAACACGCACCAAGCTTCACCCCTTACCACCACTATCATGGCACCACTTCCCAAACCATCCAAGCTCCACCAGCTAAAAAAACCGCATACCCCCTCCGCCAGCCACCCCTGCCTTCGTAGCACCTCCACCAGCTACACTCCATCGATCTTCTAGTGAGCCGGTATTCCAAGCCCAAGATAACCAGCACTATGCCCCAGAGCCCACATTCAAAGTCCCAGATCACTACTCCTACACTCCCCACTTCAAACTTCCCATCGAAGCTGAGAAGCCATCCAAAAACACAGAGCAAGATGAGATATTTAGCAAGGTAAAGAGCTTGGAGCAGTCATTGAGAAATATGCAAGGTTTAGGGGGCCAAGTGAGCATGGCTTATAAGGATCTATGCTTGTTTCCTGATGTCCAACTACCTGTCAGATTCAAAATGCCCAAGTTTGACTTGTATGACGGGCATGGAGACCCCGTGGCCCACTTGAGAGGATTTTGCAGCAAAATAAGGGTGCCGGTGGGAGAGATGAATTGATGATGGCATATTTTAGTCAAAGTTTGAGTGGTGCAGCATTGGAGTGGTACACCCCCCAGGACAACAACAGGTGGTATACTTGGGATGACTTGGCTCAGGCTTTTTCTCGGCATTTCCGGTTCAACGTAGAAATTGTCCCAGATCGCCTATATTTGACTAAGATAGAGAAAAAGCCCAGTGAGAGCTTTAGGGAGTATGGTTTCCGGTAGAGAGAACAGGCGGCACGAGTCGACCCTCCAATGAAGGAAGATGAAATGGTGGATTGCTTTCTTCAGACCTTGGAGCCTACTTACTTTGGTCATCTGGTCTCGACCGTAGGTAAGTCTTTCAATAAAGTGGTGAAGATGGGAGGAATGATAGAGGAAGGGCTCAAGTTGAGCAAGATCATGAGTTACTTTGCCATCAAAGCAACCACAAAGCGATCCAGAATGGCATAGGGGGCGTGTTAGGGAAAAAGAAGAAAGAAGATGTTGCTATGATCATCTCAGGATCGTGGCCTAGCTCAAGGGGTCCGCCGCACCATTACACCCAGCCTCAACCCCAGCCTCAAACCTACACTCAAGCTCCATATAATCCACCCCAACACTACTTCCCACTACAGACCCTCAGTATTCTGTCAGGCCACCCCAATACCATGTCCATCATGCATAGTCATATGCTCAACCCCCTCCTTACCCGTAATGGTGTGCACCAGCTCCATAAAATACTTACTTGCCTCCACAAACATACTAAAACCCTACTAGTCCAAGCTTTTGCCCCAGGACGAAGTATAGGAAGGAAAGGCAGCAACAGAAGTGAACTTTCATTGCGCTTGGAGAGTCTTACACTAGTCTGTTTCAGAGGTTAAAGTAGTTGGGAGTTCTAAGTCTGATTGAGTCAAAATTACCAAAGCCCCTTCTGAAGAACCTGGATTATTCCCTCAGATATGCATATTGTTCTGACGCTCTGGGGAATGACATAGAAAAGTGTTGGCATTTGAAGAGAGTCATCCAAGAGATTATTGATACAAACTAGATTAAGGTCCAAAGCCCGGAAGCGCCCAACATCAATCAAAATCCATTGCCAGCCCATGCTGAAACACATATGATTGAGATAGTGTATAAGGATGGGAAGTCCGAGAAGCCTTCGAAGTCTGTCATGATGATCCGTGCCAGTGAAAGTAATTCAATTGAAACCCCAATTATTACAAATGCAACATCTTCGACAGTTGAGGGGTTGACAGACAAGCTAAGCAAGCCCGATGCTAAGCTGTCCGTGGTAGGCGTGAAGGGATCCCCAGATGATGCTGAAGCAAACAAGGAAAACTGAAGGTGGTCGTGACGGGGGTAGCAAGTAAGCCTGTCATAATTGTGGAAGGAGCTTGCACGGCTCTTATTGTCATTAAACCCGTGACCCAACTGCCGGTAGATAATACCAAGGCCGTCCCGCGGAACTACAAGAGAGTTGTACTAACTTATAAGGGGAAAGAAGTGGAAGCGGAAGTTATTGAAACCCGGGGGTTGACTCGTTCGGGTGCTTTGCCCCAGAGGAATTAGGGAAAGCCAAGACACTCAGAGATAGTCCAATTCTAGTGAAGAAACCAATCACCGAAGAGTAGACAAAAGAATTTTTGAGGAAAATGAAGGTGCAGGATTACTCTATAGTGGAACAATTGAGAAAGACCACTGCTCAAATTTCTCTTCTATCATTGTTGATACATTCAGACGAGCACCACCGGGCTCTTATGAATATTTTGAATGAAGCCCATGTCCCTGACAAGATCAGAGTGAACCATTTGGTGAAGATTTCCAACAAGATATTCGAGGCAAACAGGATTACATTCTCAGATGATGAGTTGCCTTTGGAGGGTCCGGAGCACAATCAGGCTCTTTATCTCATAGTGAAATGCGAAGATTCTGTGGTCACAAGGGTGCTAGTTGACAATGGTTCCAGTGCAAACATTTGACCTCTCTCCACTCTGCACAAGTTGAAAATTGATGCTGGAAGGATCCACAAGAATAGTATATATGTTCGAGGTTTTGACGGAGGGGGAAAGGATTCTATTGGCGCTATCATGCTTGAGTTGACAATAGGACCAGTTGAATTTACCATGGAGTTCCAGGTACTAGATATGGCCGTTTCTTACAATTTTCTATTGTGTAGGCCCTGGATACATGTTGCCAAAGCAGTCCCGTCTTATTTGCACCAGATGGTTCGAATAGGACAGACAGAAAATTGTTGTGCATGGTGATGAGAACTTGTGTGCTTATAATGATACATCTGTCTCGCTTATTGAGGTTGAAGATGATAAGGGGCCTTGGGTGTACCAAGTTTCCGAAACAGTGGCAGTTGAGAAGGTTCCGGAAGAGGAATATATTCCAGGTCCAAAGCTAGCTTTTGCGACCGTCATGGTAGCAAATGTAATGTTAAGGAATGGTTTTATGCCGAGAAAGGGTCTGGGCACATCTTTGCAAGGTATCACACAACTAGTGTCTCTAGGTGAAAATTTGGGTACATTTGGCCTGGGGTTTAAGCCCACGGGGGATGATATTAAGAAGGCTAGAAAGTTAAAAAAGAAGGCATGGTCACTCCCTAAGCCTATCTCACGCCTCTCCAGGTCTTTCGTCAAGTCAAGGGTCGTGAAGCGTCCAGTGTCACAGCAATTTCAAAGCCTGTGGTCGACTTTGATGAAGAGTTAATTGAAAGGTTCCATAGTTTATTTGATAAAGTGAATATGGTGGAAATCGGGGAAGGTTCCAACAAGGTAGATGTGCAGTTTATTGGGCCAAAAGCGAAGCTTAACAATTGGAATGCTACTCTTCTCCCTACTCGGAAGGAGTCTTGGTAGTTTGCTTTGTTTTCCTTTCTGTTATCTGGATTATTCCAGGGTTGTAATCCAGATTTTTATTTTTCGCTTGTTTTGATGTACAAATCCTCTTATCCTTTATTTTCAATGAAATGCAATTTCCCTTTTTGCATTACTCCTGATAGTGTCATTTTTTTCTTCTTTCTTTGTACAGTTCTTTTTATGTTGGTTTCAATGACATGACATGCATGAAAAATCTTCGGCCAAGTCTTAAAAGCCAATCTAACTCTGAAATAATAATCCAAGAAATAGAGTGATGATGAAACAGAATATGATGAAGAGGAGGCATTTGAGGAAATTAGTAAAGAACTAAATTATTTCGAAGAGAAAGCCAAGCCTAATTTGAATGAAACTGAAGCAATCAATTTAGGGGATCCATATATTATCAGGGAAACCAATATAAGTATACACTTGGAACCACAAATCAAGGAAGAAATAATCAAAGCACTGTTTGAATATAAATACATTTTTGCATGGTCATATGAGGGCATGCCGGGTCTGAGTACTGACTTGGTAGTTCACAAATTGCCAACTGATCCAGCATTCCGTCCCGTCAAGTAGAAGTTAAGGAAGTTCAAGACTGACATGAGTGTGAAGATCAAGGAAGAAATCACAAAACAATTGGATGCAAAGGTCATTCGAGTCACGCGATACCCCACTTGGTTAGCTAATGTTGTGTCGGTACCAAAGAAGGATGGTAAGACTAGGGTGTGCGTTGATTACATGACCTCAACAAAGCAAGTCCAAAAGATAATTTCCCATTGCTGAATATCTACATTTTGATTGATAACTGTACCAAGCATGAGATCGGGTCTTTTGTTGATTGCTATACGGGGTACCACCAGATCTTGATAGATGAGGAAGATGCAGAAAGTACAGCGTTCATCATGCCATGGGGAACATATTGCTACCGGGTGATGCCATTTGGTTTGAAAAATGCTGGGGCAACTTACATGAGGGCAATGACCACTGTGTTTCATGACATGATACACAAGGAAATTGAGGTTTATGTAGATGATGTGATCATAAAGTCAAAGAAGTAGTCTAACCAAATCGGAGACTTGAGGAAGTTTTTCCAGAGGCTCCACAGGTACAATCTTAAGCTCAGCCCTGCAAAGTGTGCATTTGGTGTTCCGTTTGGGAAACTGTTGGGTTTCATAGTCAGTCGGTGAGGCATCAAATTGGATCCATCAAAGATCAAAGTCATCCAGGAATTACCACCGCCAAGGAATAAGACTGAGGTGATCAGTTTTCTTGGGTGTTTAACCTATATCAACATGTTTATTGCTCAAATCACGACAACCTGTGAGCCCGTCTTTAAGTTGCTGAAAAAGGATAATGCGGTCAAATGGACTAATGAGTGCCAGGAGGCATTTGATAAGATCAAGGGGTACTTGTCAAACCCACCTGTGTTGGTCCTGCCGGAACCCGGGAGACCTTTAATTCTCTATTTGACAGTCCTGGATAATTCATTCGGTTGTATGTTGGGTCAACATGACATCACGGGCAGGAAGGAGCAAACCATTTATTATCTCAGCAAAAAGTTCACATCCTATGAGGTTAAGTATACTCCCCTTGAAAGGATATGTTGCACCCTAACTTGGGTGGCACAAAAGTTGAAATATTATCTGTCGTCCTACACTACTTACCTCATTTCTCACATGGATCCTCTAAAGTATATCTTTTAGAAGCCTATGCCCATAGGAAGACTTGTAAAGTGGCAGATTTTGCTCATAGAGTTTGACATTATCTATATGACTCGAACCGCGATGAAAGCCCAAGTATTGGCCGATCATTTGGCCGAGAACCCGGTGGATGAAGAATATGAGCCATTGAAGACTTATTTTCCTGATGAAGAGGTGATGCATATTGACGAGGTGGAGCTGGATGAAAATTCAGGTTGGAAACTTTTCTTTGATGGAGCCGCTAACAAGAAAGATGTCAGAATAAGGACTATGCTCATTTCTGAAATAGGGCATTACTACCCTGTTACGGCCCAACTTCGTTTCTATTATACTAACAACATGGCTGAGTACGAGGCATGCATTCTAGGTTTAAGGTTAGCAGTAGATATGGGAGTCCAGGAAGTCTTGGTCTTGGGAGATTCGGATATGTTGGTGCACCAGATTCAGGGAAAATGGGAGACTCAGGATTTAAAGCTCATACCGTATTGACAACGTTTGCACGATCTTTGTTAGCGGTTCAGATCAGTAGAGTTCAGGCATATTCCTATGATCCATAATGAGGTTGCCGATGCCTTGGCTACCTTGGCATCAATGTTACACCATCTGGATAAGGCTTATGTTAACGCTCTACATATTCAAGTTCGTGATCAGCACGCCTACTATAATGTGGTTGAGGAGGAACTTGATGGTGAACCGTAGTTCCATGATATACGGGAATACATCAAGATGGGGGTGTATCCGGTACAAGACACAAGTGATCAAAAGAGAACAATTCGACGTTTGGCTAGTGGATTTTTCTTGAGCGGGGGAATTTTTGTACAAGAGAACTCCAGATCTTGGACTGTTGAGGTGCATAGATGCTAAACAAGCCACGACTATCATGACCGAAGTGCATTCCAGATTTTGTGAACCGCATATGAGTGGGTATGTTTTGGCAAAGAAAATTCTTCGAGCAGGGTAATATTGGCTCACCATGGAACGAGATTGCATCAGCTTTGTGCGCAAGTGTCATCAATGCCAAGTATATGGTGATTTGATTCATTCTCCGCCGTCTGAGTTGCATACAATGTCCGCACCTTGGATTTTTGTTTCTTGGGGCATGGATGTAATTGGACCGATTGAGCCAGCAACGTCAAATGGGCAAAGGTTTATTCTGGTGGCCATCGACTATTTCACTAAGTGGGTTGAAGCTATGACTTTCAAATCTGTGACCAAGAAGGCAGTGGTCGATTTTGTTCATTCAAACATCATTTGCCGGTTCGAAATTCCCAAGGTAATCATCACGGAAAATGGTGCTAATCTTAACAGCCATTTGATGAAACAAGTATGCCAACAGTTCAAGATTACGCATCATAATTCCACTCCGTATCGCCCCAAGGAAAATGGAGCTGTTGAGGCGGCTAACAAGAACATAAAAAAGATACTTCGAAAGATGGTGCAAGGTTCTAGACAATGGCATGAAAATTTGCCTTTTGCTTTGCTGGGTTACCGCACTACTGTTTGCACTTCAGTAGGTGCAACTCCTTATTTGTTGGTATATGGTACTGAAGCAGTTATACCCACGGAAGTTGAAATTCGATCCCTTCAAATTGTTGCTGAAGTAGAAATCGATGATGATGAGTGGGTCTAAACCCGATTGGAGCAATTAAGTTTGATTGTTGAAAAAAATCTGGCAGCAGTATGTCACGGTCAATTGTATCAGAAGAGGATGTCAAGAGCATACAACATGAATGTGCGCCCCCAGAAATTTGAAGTGTGTCAACAAGTATTGAAACACATCCTTCCACATCAGGCTGAAGCTAAAGGCAAGTTTGCCCCAAATTGGCAGGGGCCGTTCATTGTAACAAGAGTGTTATCCAATGGTGCTTTGTATTTAATAGATATAGAAGGCAAATGTGTAGATATGACTATCAATTCTGACGCATTCAAAAGATATTATGTATGATTTCTTTGATTTGTCTATTTGTGTCGTTTGTACTTGGCATGTTTTGAAGATTGGAATGATGAAGGTATTTTTTCTGCTATCTAAACACTTTGTCCTTTGTTACCCCTTTTGAGCCTTATTTATTTTCTTTCATACCCTTCTTTTGGAATCATAATCAGAGTTTAAAAATATAGATACATAAGATATAAATAAAAAAAAAAAGAGAAAAATGAAAAAAAAGAGTAAAGCAAAAGAAAGAAAAGAAAAAGAAAAGAAAAGAGAAAAGGAAAAAAAAGAAAAAAAGAAACAAAAACAAAGCAATTCTTATGTCTTGAACTACGTTCGACCTGATTCCTTTTAAGGATACGTAGGCAGCCTCACGGTTAGGTCCCATCAAAATAAAAATTCAAAGTTCCCCAGGCAAAGAAACTGGGGCAGAAGTTGTAGTTTTTGTAAGAGATCCGATTCCAAAAGTTGTAATTCTGAGCCCTTTTAAGCTGTTCTTGAGCCTTTATGATACCATTTATTTCCAACCCTATCCAAAAGCCTATATTACGGTCTAAAGAAAGACCTTCCGATCAATCTTTGAGGAATGCCAAGTCAAGCGAGATAGAGGTATGATTCACATTATTGATACCCAATTTTTCCCTATATATTTTTAATATGCATAAATACTTTCAAACTAACATATATATATATATATATATATATATATATATATATATATGTATGTATGTATGTATATTTAAGCATGCACAAGGTTTTCATAATTTTTCTATAATTTTAAAGATTTTAAAATGATTTATTTCCTCTCTTTTTACTCATAAAATCCCCAATAATTATCCCTCAAATTATTGTTGTGGTGATCTAGTCATTTAAACCCTATATTTATACCAAAATATTGTTAAAATATTTTCAGTGTATTTTTATAATGGCATTTGTATTTTTAGAGCTAAATTGCATATAATTGCAATATTACCCCTGTTAATGTATAATTACATTTATATGAATAAAATTAATCTTCTATATTTTTAAAATGTTAAATATCTATTTTAAATCATTTTAGTACACAAAATTATTTTCTAGAAATTATCTGTTATTTACTATAAATTATATGGGATTAAATTTGCTATTTAAAACATAGCCAGATTGCATTTTAATTTTAGCCCCAATTTTAACCCAACCCCAGCCCAATTTCTAATCAAATTACCCGACCCAGGCCCTAATTACCCTTACCCGACCTAAAACCTATCAAAACCTGGCCGTTGATCTAAAAGATCAACGACCCCCATTCGTTCTTGCCTTTTTTATTCCAAACGACCCCCAACCCTAAATCATTTTCCAAATCCGCCGCCTATGTATTCTCTTTCTCCTATCCTCTCTCAATAACTCAATCAAACCCTAGCCCTTCAACCGCCGACCTCTTTTCTTCGGTCCTCTCCGGTAATCTCTCATCGACTCCTAAGCCTCCAATGGCTTCTCTCATGCCATGCTTGCCTTCTCTAAGGTCTTCAAGGGCCTAGGGCCACGCCGACTTACACCTAGGATTCGTCACCTGTCTGTTCTTGGCTACTCCAGTGTGATTTCGAGCAAAATCATACTGTATTTGTTACGATCCTTGGGATTCTAGACAGGTTCTTTCATCACTATATGGATTTCTTCTGAAACCCGATTTTCTTCATATATCTCTTAGATCTGTACAGATCTAGGATGATTCGAGTTTGTTTCTTTAATGTTTTACACTATCCTTAGAACTCTTTTACCAAAATCGTTGATTTCGAATGTTTTTGCCGTCTTCTAAAATTAGGGTTTCGAAACTTCTTTCAAAATTTTGTTCAACTAATTCTCTGTGTTTAAACTTCTACTTCTTGCATTATTTTAACTGATTATATGAGTTTATCACATCTTTAACTCGTCTATGTTGAAAGCCCTAATTTTTCTAGGCTTCTTCGTTTGATTTTTTGACTGGCCTATTCTTGTTTGAGTTTCTGTGACTATCTCGGCTCGAATATGTTTCTAGTGAGTTTTTTATGCCTAACTTACATCGGCTCTATGTGCTGAGATTCATCTTGACTGATCAATACTTACATCTTTGCTTGCTATGTTTGGTTACTCCTATCTCACTCTATTTATATGTTAAAACAATGAATCATGACTCTCTCTCTGATTGACTCTGAGCTCCCTGTTTCTTGGCTTGATTTGAGAACTTCCCTTTAAACCTTCGATTCTCCTGTTTAAACTTGATTTATTTGCTTATTCATGGGAACCCGTGTTACTCTCCTTAAATCAGTAATTTCAAGCCCTTGATTAACTGATTTACTATATGCTGATTTTCAATTATTTCCATATTCTGCAACTTTATTTTATTTTCTTACCTTATTTGGTTAGCCGATTATTTTACTGATTCTTTACTAGCTGTTTCCTTAATTTTATCCTTTATGTACTTACCCCTAATTGTCTATTTTGTACCTGATGCCCTACTTGATTTCTTTCCTTAAACATTTTCTGCCCATTACCGTTGGTTGATTAACCCTTAATTAAAGAAATACTTGCATTGATTTGATTATGATTAGTACTTGGTTCCATAATTACTATACTATTGTGATTCTTGCCTTATTTTGCCTAATTTCGAACTACTATATATACTATTCTTTCATTAACAAAAATAGACGAACACATTGGTTCAAAAACTCTCTCTCACCCTAAAAGCTTTCTACTTTCTTTCTTTGTTACTTACTACCATTTGGGATTAGCCGACTATAAGCCAAGACTAATTATTGTGCTCTCCTGTTCTTCACCTTGTGTTTACTGTCTCTATACTGGTACGCTCTAATTTCAGTTCAAGCCCCAAATACAATATATTCTTTTAATACTTCAGTTCATCATGTTCCTGATTTGTTTTTACCTATGGTTTTGCTATTCAACATGTAATTAATCTCTTTGCTTCAACATGCTTTCATGAACTAGTAACTTGACTCTACTCTGTTTGATGCATGTCTACTAGTTCTAGTATGCACTTGCTGGGCTATTGCCCAAGTTGTTTTAATATTATGCTCAACCATGTTTAGTATAAAATCCTATACTCTACTATCTCCCAACTCTCATGAATCCCCCTAGGCATCTCTTATTCTGTTATTGTGTTCTAATTAACACTCCTCAATCTATGTCTTACTACCTGTACTAAGGGCAAAGGACTTCTGCCTGTTATGTGTTCATCATACCTGCCCTATTTGTCCACAACCCCCAATTGGCCTTATGTGGAGACTTGTTCCCCGAGTGTTTGCTGAACTTGCTTGACTGACCTGCTGTTTGTTGAGTTACATGACTGTTCTCAAAAGCTGTTTTACTAAACAACCCTCTTATTTACAAAACTATTTCAAGCAAATCTCTTTAACACTGTTTTCCCACTAAAACCTTTCAAACTGTGTCAAGCATTCTCACTCTACTCCTAAGTCATTAGGTTCTGCCCCCTCCAGTGTGTGTACTGCCTTGGGATCCTCTTGAGAACCCTCTGAACTCTGACACACTGAGGCTGGCCCTTCCACACTGCACTTACTCAATTTCGTTACCAAATCTAGGTGTGAGCACTGCCCGGATTCCTTGAAATGCTTAGGAAACTCTGACGCACCTAGACAATGATATTATCTATGAAATTGGGCATTTGAGGCTATTAGAGGTTTTGGAAAATCACTTGGGCCTGATACAGGCTCCCTATAATGTAACTTCTTTTTTTTTTTCCTTTTTGTCTATTTATGTAATGCATTCATATGGTCCGTAATAATTTGTAAACGGATACTGGGGTAACTAGTGGAAAAGGGTGGGTAGTTACATATTTGTGGGGTAATACGGGTAGAAACCATGCCTATAAGACTTTATATTTTTGTTATGTTTTGCCTTACCATGTTAGAAATCATGCCTATAGGCTTCAAGTGGTTCCAATAATAGAAATCATGTTTATAGGTCTTAAAATCAGCTTCACAAGCAGAGACCATGCCTATAGGATATGATCCAGTTCAACTTCTGTTGTAATGAGTGTTTACATGTGTTTTTTATTTGTTGTCACACCTACAAGTTTCTAACATCAGTACTTAAACAATTAGCTTATAGGAAACAACATCAGAAACTCTGCCTAGATCTAAAATCAGTTTAGTTTAAATAAGTCAATCCAGTTCTTGAGTAGTTTGCTTCGAAACTAGTCTAATTAAATGTTTGTTTTCTCCTGAAATGAATTCTCTCCAATACTGCTTTAATTCGCTATTAGAAAGCATGCCTATAGGGACTTAAGAGAGTCTTAAATTCTGCCCCTATTTTATAAAACGTAGTTATCATTATTCCGCATATAGGCAAGCCTATATGGCATTTTCAAATCCTATAACTCTGAAACTGTCTCTGTTACTTAATGTTGTCCTGACTTAACAGGCTTAAAATCAGTAGGCAAACTGATAGGGTCATTACTTCTGAGTTTATAAAATAAACTGCCTATCTTCTGTGTCTTGATATTCACTTAGACATCCTGCCTTAGGATACTATTTAACAAAAGGCCCTTATCTGTATCTGAGTCATGCTGCCTGTGTGCATTGTTTTGTGGAGGTAAACTTGAGCCTCTAATTGCTCCTCTTTTGACTTATGTGCTAAGGTCCTAATTGTTCTTGCATGTTTCCTTAGTATTTTTCCCTTTAAACCTTAGGGGTCTGTCTAGAACTACCTATAGGTAGGGATCCTAAATTTCCTCTAGGACCATTAAGAAGGGACGGGTAACAGCACGCAATATAGATCATTGGCCAAAACGCTCTTTAATAACCACTAAAGGGGTGGGAAGGGTATATCTGGGATATGATGACATAAATGTTGATCATAAATGTATATATAGTCGAGTCTGGTGGGGGTAAGGTCTAACCCTTTGTTTTGCAGAAAATGAGGCACGAGGTCCCCAAATTCGGTATTGTTAGCAACATCCCACCGTTGCTGCTAGATTGGTGGGATGACCTTTCCTCAAGTGACAAGAAACATGTGAGAAAGTACCTAGATAACCTGCTTTCCTTGCTAGATATTGAACCAAACAACAAATTGATCGAAGATGCCACTTTATTCTGTGATAGCGAAAGGGTTGTGTTTTGTTTCAGTGACATAGAAATGACACCGCTTCTAAAGGAAATTAAAGGGCTTGTGGGATTGATTTGGTACAGTCGCAAGCTATTGGTACCAGAAAACCATGTGGGCAGGGGATTTTTTAAGATGATGTGGCTGAAGAAGAATATCGACCTAGTGTGCTTAAAAGAATCTTACATACCTTTCGAATACCTGTATGAGAGGTATGGCCACAACAAGTATTTCCGTACTTACCATGACGAGATATCTCTCACTTCTCTGGGTTACATCCACCGTAGAGTGTTTGTATTCATTGTGTGCTTCCTGGTCCTAATAGTGTTCCCAATGAAAAAAGGGAGAATCCACACTAGGTTGGCCATGGTCGCCAAGACTCTGATGGAAGGGACTAATGGACAAACATATACCATAGTCCCCATGATCATAGCCGACATCTATATGGCTCTAGAGCGTTGTCAAAGAGGGGTCAAGCATTTCGAGGGTTGTAATTTGTTACTGCAGTTATGGTTGTTAGAGCATTTCCAAAAGAGTCGCTATCGCCAAGAATTTCCGCGAAGGGCTTGGAACGACCATATTGCCTTACATCACCCTAAGCAGATGACTTACATTCTAGACAGATTCACTCAGCCGGAAAGTGCCAAAGAATGGGTAGAGTTCTTCGACAATCTGACCGAGGAACAGATGCAGTGGATGTTTGAATGGTTCCCAACAGACGAATTTATTATCAGATCCAGGGATGCTCCGCACTTGGTGCTGATCGAGTTAAAAAGGATATACCCATATGTCCCTATGCGAGTTATGAGGCAAGCAAGAAGAAAATAGGTTGTACCAAGGGTTGTCAAGATGAGTCATTTTAGGGCAGACTTTCAAGATGACGATGTCCTTACAAGTGCCAAGCTCAGCACATGTGGCACTGTAAAATCATTGTGGAGAAGAACACTGTTGAGCCAGAAAGGTATCATGCA
Source organism: Nicotiana sylvestris (assembly GCF_000393655.2). Classification (NCBI taxonomy): domain Eukaryota; kingdom Viridiplantae; phylum Streptophyta; class Magnoliopsida; order Solanales; family Solanaceae; genus Nicotiana; species Nicotiana sylvestris. The sequence goes on from NC_091058.1 coordinate 69,313,067, forward strand.
GGGTGCGAGCCTCTCTACCCGGCATGGTTGGAGGACAATCTGAAAGGAATGGTGACACCAGGGGCCGGTTGAGGGAACAAAATCATAGATGAGGAAGTTAAAGCTCAAGTTAAGTACAACAGGCTGCGCAAGAGGGTCCATGACTCTGAGAATGAGCACCGGGAAATACATGAGAGGAATGCGAGGTTGATCGAAGAATGGAAAGAAATGGCAGTCACCTCCAACAGGAAACTGGAATATCTGGAGCGAGGAATAGTGGAGTTGGAAGGTAAAGCCATAAAGAGGATTGAAAATTGCCAAAACGCTGAAGGAGCTGAAGGAGGACATCTGGCTAGAGCCTACTTGTTACTGGGACTGCGCGAGCTGGGGATCTATATGATAGAGTCCGGAAGATCGAATCTGGCGAAGGTCCTTCTAGGACCAAATAGGCTAGATTTATTTACTTTTTCCTAAAATGTAATAAGGCCAAGTGCCAGTAGTGACTTGTTTTATTTTATCTTAGTGTCGTTTTGGGATTCGTCTGTTTTTATATTATGAAATGAAACATTTATTGGCATTAAAAGTTCTCCAAATCTATTTGTCGCTAGGCCTACCTCGGGCACAATGAGGTTCCCAAATTAAGATGTGAATTTATATTTCCGCAATATGTGTTTAAATACTGCAAGCATTTCAGAATCCTCACTGACTTGTTACCTTTTTATTTTTGCTTATTTTTTATTGTTATTCCCATTCCCTTAGGTTGGTTCACTCATACTGGTCTCATCAGCATATCACACCAGATCTAGAAGCCCTCCACCTCCTCCTCCAAGCAACACAAAGTGAAAAGGAAAGACAAAAATGGATGACTTAAGTGGTATTCGAAAGGAGAATATTAAGAACACAGAGACTTCAGATGGCCGTAGTACTCTAGCCCCAAATAATCTAGTCTTGAGACTAGAATAAAAGATATTGGAATTGCAAGGAGAACTTGAGCAGGTTCGCAACTTTGCAAACCCGTCACTCACCTTCAATATCCCCGACATCCACCAACAAAACACAAAGAACCCAGCACCTCCTCAGAACACACAAAACCAACATCCACACAATCCTAGCGCACTAAATCAATACGCGACTCCACCCCAAAATATCAATCCATTGCCAATACCAATTCCACCGCAACATCATCATCAACTAATTCAATACCCACCAACCACTACTTACCACACTCCCCAAAACATACCACAACCCATTCTAGATCCACAAAACTCCACCAATGACCATCACTACACCCAAGTTCCTGGAACCCATCAAAGCAACCTTATATTTGTTAAAACTATACCTCATTCTACTCAACCAATCTCCTGTACACCGGAATCTTCTGAGAAGGACTTGCTCATTAAAAACATGGCTGAAGAACTCAAGAAGTTAAAAAGCCGAGTTCAAGGTGTAGAGGGCGACAGAGGAATAAATGGTTTGAACTAACTGCCAGAGGGGTACAAACCTCCCAAGTTCGAATTGTTCGATGGTACAAGTGATCCCAGTGCTCATCTAAGGACCTATTGTGACAAGCTTGTCGGGGTCGGGAAATATGAAAAGATCTGGATGAAGCTCTTTATGAGAAGTCTTACTGGGGATGCTTTGTCCTGGTATATCAGCCAAAATCCTAAGAAATGGTCCAATTGGGTAAGCATGACGTCGGACTTCATGGACCGGTTCGGGTTCAACACAGAGAATGCACCAGATTTCTTCTACATTTAGAATCTTAAGAATAAACCTACTGAAACTTTCTGAGAATACGCTCCTCATTGGAGGTCAGAAGCGGCCAAGGTCAGGCCCTTTTTGGATGAAGAACAGATGAATAAATTCTTTGTCAGGGCATAAGATCCACAATATTATGAGAGGTTGATGGTTATCAAAAATCACAAATTCTTTGATATCATTAAACTTGGAGAAAGAATAGAAGAAGGAATCAAGAGCGGGATGGTAACGAACTTCGAGGCACTCAAGCCACGAATAAGGCACTACAATCAGGTGGCATATCGAAGAAGAGAGATGTTGGGGCGGTAATGGTGGCCCAGGGCCCAAAATCTCCACTTACCTATCAGACACCTCAACCCACATATCAAACACCACCACCCACATATCAAACACCTCCACCCACATATCAAACACCTTCACCCACATACCAAGCATCACCACCTACATATTAACCTTTATATCCTAGATATTCCCAACCAGCCACTATCCATCACACCTATAACTCCCTACTATCCCATTTCCAATTGCCTACAACTCGCCAAAACTTTCCAAGACCAAGACCTAACTTCGACCGCAAGCTGCCCAAATAGTACACCCGCCATTGCTGAGCCCATCGACCAACTATATGAAAGGTTGAAAGCTGCAGGTTACGTTACTCCTGTTTCCAGTGTGGCATTAGAAAATCCATCCCAATGGGTCAATCCGAGCAAAACTTGTGCGTACCATTCCGGTATAAAAGACACACCATTGCTGAGTGCCGAACAATGAAGGATAAGATCCAGACGCTCATTGACAATAAGGTCATACAAGCAAAGGAAGCCGCACCTAATGTCTGCAACAATCCCCTCCCTGATCATAGAGGTGGTGGTGTACATGTGATAGAGACAAATGAAGAATGGGACCCCAAGGGGTCAATCAAGCTTATTCGAGAAGGAGATGACTTTAAGGTTGCAGTCACACTTACTCCTATTGTGGTTCAGACTCCGGTACCAATCGAGGTTAAGGTAACTGCATCAGTTCCATTCAAAGTAGAAGTGGCTCCGCCTGCAGCTGCCCCCACTCCATTTGAAGTAGAAGCGGTCACACCTTTCACTGTGACAGTATTAGCCACAACCTCATTCAACTCAAAAGAAATACCCTAGGATTATGTTGCCGAGGCTCGGCAGAAAGAGAAGACCAAGATAGAGGAATCTGATGCTACATAAGGAATGACTTTCCGAGAATCTTAAGAAGAAACCTACTGAAACTTTCCGAGAATACGCTACTCATTGGAGGTCAGAAGCGGCCAAGGTCAGGCCCTTTTTGGATGAAGAACAGATGAATAAATTCTTTGTCAGGGCATAGGATCCACAATATTATGAGAGGTTGATGGTTATCAAAAATCACAAATTCTTTGATATCATTAAACTTGGAGAAAGAATAGAAGAAGGAATCAAGAGCGGGATGGTAATGAACTTCGAGGCACTCAAGCCACGAATAAGGCACTACAATCAGGTGGCATATCGAAGAAGAGAGATGTTGGGGCGGTAATGGTGGCCCAGGGCCCAAAATCTCCACTTACCTATCAGACACCTCAACCCACATATCAAACACCACCACCCACATATCAAACATCTCCACCCACATATCAAACACCTTCACCCACATACCAAGCATCACCACCTACATATTAACCTTTATATCCTAGATATTCCCAACCAGCCACTATCCATCACACCTATAACTCCCTACTATCCCATTTCCAATTGCCTACAACTCGCCAAAACTTTCCAAGACCAAGACCTAACTTCGACCGCAAGCTGCCCAAACAGTACACCCGCCATTGCTGAGCCCATCGACCAACTATATGAAAGGTTGAAAGCTGCAGGTTACGTTACTCCTGTTTCCGGTGTGGCATTAGAAAATCCATCCCAATGGGTCAATCCGAGCAAAACTTGTGCGTACCATTCCGGTATAAAAGGCACACCATTGCTGAGTGCCGAACAATGAAGGATAAGATCCAGACGCTCATTGACAATAAGGTCATACAAGCAAAGGAAGCCGCACCTAATGTCTGCAACAATCCCTTCCCTGATCATAGAGGTGATGTTGTACATGTAATAGAGACAAATGAAGAATGGGACCCCAAGGGGTCAATCAAGCTTATTCGAGAAGGAGATGACTTTAAGGTTGCAGTCACACTTACTCCTATTGTGGTTCAGACTCCGGTACCAATCGAGGTTAAGGTAACTGCATCAGTTCCATTCAAGGTAGAAGTGGCTCCGCCTGCAGCCGCCCCCGCTCCATTTGAAGTAGAAGCGGTCACACCTTTCACTGTGACAGTATTAGCCACAACCTCATTCAACTCAAAAGAAATACCCTAGGATTATGTTGCCGAGGCTCGGCAGAAAGAGAAGACCAAGATAGAGGAATATGATGCTACATAAGGAATGACTAGAACTAGAAGAGTCTATACGCCTGAACACCTGGGAGTTTCAAGTAAGGAGGCCACTACTAAGCAGCCTATCATTGAGACCGGGCTAGATGACCTGTGGAGGAAAGTACATGCAAAGGAATACTCTATGGTTTACAATCTGAACAAAGTCCCTGCTCAGATATCTATCATGTCACTATTGCAGAATTCAGAGGCACACAAGAACGGTTTGATGAAAGTACTAAGCGAGGCTTATGTACCCAATAACATCACTAGTGGATAAATGGCCAATATGGTTGGGTAAGTACTAGAAAGCCATAAGATTATCTTCCACGAAGATGAGCTACCGCCCGAGGGTTTGAATTACAATCGAGCATTGCATATCATAGTGCAATTTGAAGACAAGTTCATTGCCAGGGGCCTGGTGGATGGAGGTTCGAGCCTAAATATTTGTCTATTGGACACTATGAAAAGGTTGGACAAAAGTTTCCATGAGATACAGGTAGGAATCATAAATATGAAGGCTTTCGATGGGTCCCAGAGGGCCACGATCGGGGAAATCAACCTTTGCTTGTAGATAGGGCCAACTTGGTTCGACATTGAATTCCAAGTGCTTGACATACCAGCCTCATATAATCTTCTGCTGGGCCAACCATGGATCCATGCCGCTAGAGCCATGCATTCCACACTACATCAAGCCGTGAAATTCAAATGGAACCGCTAGGAGGTAATCATTCACGGAGATGGAAGTAACCCCATCTACACTAGTCAAACTATCCCGACCATTAGACATAGAAGAAGGCTAGGAGGGGAAACCTATTATTATATTGAACGGGTCAACACCCTCGAGAAAGATAAATAGTGGAGTGGTAAAATAGAAAGCATATTGGCATGGTCTTGATATGAACCTGGCAAAAGGTTGGGAAAGGACCTTCAAGGTATCACTAACCGATACAGCTGAAAAATCATAGTACCACCTTTGGGCTCGGATACTAGTACACATGGAAAGAGTACATGGATTGGTCGCCTCCATGGCATGGGTCATATTACCCTCTTTAGTAGCCAGTGCCACATTTGGAACAAGCTTTTCACCAGGCTGATACGATATGGGAGACCGCAGAAGAAGAAGCACTAGCTGGGTTGAAGAATTTGTTCTTGGAGGATGAAGACATGGATTGCAATGCCAAATTGAGGAGGAGGAGGAGGAAGAAAGCCTCACTATTTAGACTGTGAAGAAAGGAGTTGTTCTAAGAAACTGGACCGCCACACTATCCCAAGCCCATTGAGTCCCTGGGTAGCTTGACAGAATTTACTTCTATAAGCCATTCTAGGCATTTAAGATTTCCCGTAATTTTGTTTTAAGTTTTATTTGTTTCAAAATGAATGCTCGATTTATCGAGCCGTACTTTGTTTGGACAATTTTTCAAGTTTTTAATCAAATGCATTTGCTCTTTATTATTCACTACTATCTTTACATTTTTCTTTTCCACAACATTATTATTACTTTTCCTGATGAACCAACGACTGTGACATGTAATGAGGCAAGGCAACATGAGAATAGTAATTTAGAGGAAGAAGATGAGATACCCTAGGAAATCGTCAGGGAGGTTGAAAATTTTGAGAATAAGCCTAAGTCCAATGTGGACGAGACCGAAGCAGTAAATTTGGGAGACGCTGAGATCGCCAAGGAGAACCACATCAGCATTCACTTGTCACCAACAAAGAAGGAAAGTACATTCATTTCCTAAAAGAGTATGAGGACATTTTCGCATGGTCATATGATGACATGACCGGTTTGAGCATGTCCATAGTGGCTCATAAGTTGCCTACTAATCCCATGTGTCCGCCAGTAAAACAGAAACTTAGAAAGTTCAAACCAGACATGAGCCTAAAAATCAAGGAGGAAGTTACCAAGCAGATCAAAGCCAAAGTTCTCAGGGTAGTTGCATATCCAGCCTGGTTAGCTAACATCGTGCTAATTCCGAAGAAGGACGGGAAGGTCAGAGTATGTGGTGACTATCAGGATTTAAACAGAGCAAGTCCTAAGGATGACTTCCCGCTGCCGAATATACATATCCTGATCGATAACTGCGCTAAGCATGAACTCCAATCATTTGTAGATTACTTCGTGGGTTATCATCAGATCTGGATGGATGAAGAAGATGCAGAGAAGACAACTTTTATTACACCATGGGGTGTATACCATTACAAGATGATGCCATTCAGTTTGAAGAATGCTGGGGCCACTTACATGAGAGCCATGACAACCATCTTCCATGATATGATACACAGGGAAATAGAGGTGTATGTGGACGACGTCATTATCAAATCCAAGAAGGCCGCATATCACATAGCAGACCTGAAAAAGTTCTTTGATAGGATAAGGAGGTACAATTTAAAATTGAACCCTGCAAACTGTGTATTCAGGGTTCCTGCAGGAAAATTATTGGGGTTCATCGTCAGTCATCGAGGGATCGAGCTGGATCCGTCTAAAGTCAAGGCTATTCAGGAGTTACCACCACCTAAGAGCAAAAAGGATGTGATGAGTTTCCTAGGACGTCTCAACTATATCAGTCGCTTCATAGCACAGTCCACAGTCATATGTGAACCCATCTTCAAGATGCTGAGGAAGGATGCCGAAACAAGCTGGACCGAGGATTGTCAGAAAGCTTTTGACAAAATCAAGGAGTACCTATCCACACCACCAGTTTTGGTCTCGCTAGAACCAGGACGACCTTTGCTACTCTATCTATCTGTATTGGATGGAGCCTTTGGATGTGTTTTGGGATAACCTGACGAGACAGGAAGAAAAGAGCAAGACATATATTACTTGAGAAAGAAGTTCACACCTTATGAAACACGGTATTCTCTGCTTAAACGCACTTGCTTTGACCCGAACAACCTAGAAATTGAGGCATTACTTCTGTGCCTACACTACATACCTCATATCCAGGATGGACCCTATGAAGTATATATTCCAGAAACCCATGCCAACTGGAAAGTTGGCTAAGTGGCAGATACTAATAAGTGAGTCGATATCGTCTATGTAACTCAAAAGGCGGTCAAGGGACAAGCATTGGCAGATCACCTTAATAAAAATCCAGTGGGAGGAGAATACGAACCCTTGAAAATGTATTTTCCTGATGAAGAAGTATCATTTGTAGGAGAAGACGTTACCGAAGCATATGACGGTTGGAGGATGTTCTTTGATGGAGCCACAAATTTCAAAGGAGTAGGCATTGGAGCAGTTTTGGTATCAAAAACGGGTCAGCATTATCCGGTATCTGCTAAACTCAGATTTCCCTACACCAACAACATGGCGGAATATGAAGCCTGTATACTAGGGCTCTACATGGCAGTCGACATGAAAGTTCAGGAGTTGCTGGTGATCGGTGATTCAGATTTGCTTGAGCACTAGGTACAATGAGAGTGGGCCACTAAGAATTCCAAGATATTGCCATATCTGTACCATGTGCAGGAATTAAGAAAGAGGTTTACAAAGATAGAATTCCAACATGTGCCCAGAATTCAGAATGAGTTTGCCGACGCATTTTCCACTTTGTCATCCATGATACAATATCCAGATAAGAACTACATTGATCCCATTCCGGTGAGGATCCATAATCAACTGGCATATTGTGCTCATGTCGAGGAAGAAGCAGATGGAAAGCCTTGGTTCCATGAAATAAAAGAATACTTATCAAAAGGAGAATACTCGGAGCATACAAATCTCACTCAGAAACGTACGCTCCAGAGATTGTCAAATCACTTATTCCACATCGGAGGGAACTTGTATAGAAGAACTCCTGATTTGGGTTTACTAAGATGTGTTGATGCAAAGGAAGCCTGTAAGCTACTTGAGGATGTGCACGTCGGGACCTGTGGCTTACACATGAATGGTTTCGTCTTGGCAACGAAGATACTTAGAGCCAATTATTTTGGATGACCATGGAGATAGATTGCATCCAGTATGTCCGCAAATGCTTTCAATGTCAAGTGCATGCCGATATGATAAAAGTGCCGCCAAATGAGCTCAACGCAACAAGCTCTCCTTGGTCATTCGCCGCTTGGGGAATGGATGTTATTGGTCCGATTGAGAACGGACACAGGTTTATTCTGGTAACCATTAATTACTTTACAAAATGGGTAGAAGCTGCATCATACAAAGCTGTAACCAAGAAAGTTGCCATAGATTTTGTCAAGGATCGTATTATCTGCCGATTCAGAGTTTTCGAGTCCATTATTACCGACAATGCCACCAATCCCAACAGTGATATGATGAAAGCTATGTGTGAAACTTTCAAAATCAAGCACAAGAATTCCACAGCCTGCAGACCTCAGATGAATGGAGTCGTAGAAGCCGCCAACAAAAAACATTAAAAAGATACTAAGGAAAATGTATAGAACCATAAACAGTGGCATGAGAAGTTACCCTTCGCTTTGTTGGGATACCACACTACAGTTCACACATCAACCGAAACAACTTCCTACATGCAGGTTTATGGTACCGAGGCTGTCATCCCGATCGAGGTAGAGATTCCTTCTTTGAGAATCATATAAGAAGCTGAACTCAGCGACGTAAAGTGGATACGAAGTCGCTATGAACAATTGGCCTTAATAGATGGAAAGAGGATGAACGCAGTATGTCACAGCCAACATTATCAGAACAGAATGTCCAGAGCTTTCAACAAAAGGGTCAAACCGAGGCAGTTTGCACCAGGTCAGTTGGTACTTAAGAAGATCTTCCCACATCAAGATGAAGCCAAAGTGAAATTCTCTACCAACTGGCAAGGTCCGTGCATGGTTCATAGAGTACTAACAAGAGGAGCACTCTTGCAAAAATGGACGGAGAAATCTGGCTATAACAAATCAATTCAGACGCAGTCAAGAGATATTATGTCTAGATATTTTACATTTCCTCATTTGATGTAATTGAACTGCGCTTGACATGACTTCCATTTAAGAGGGGATATATAGGTAGCCTTATGGGTTCGGTCATATCATAATAAAATTTTCATTTCCCCCCAAGTTCAGAAACTGGGGAAAATTTTTGAGGAGGACCCTCAAAATTTCGGAGAAAGTCCAGCCAACGCCGTCGCATGCTAGAAAGTCAGTTAAAGAAACTGGGGCAGAATTCTGAGAAGGATTCTCAAAATTCCAAAGAAGGTTCAGCAAGGCCTATTATCCGCAAACAATCAAAGATCATCTACCAAACTGGGACAGAATTTTGAGGAGGACCCTCAAAATTCCAATATAAGAAAGTTGCAATGCCTTTGAGAGGTGTCACAATCACTAGTTCATCAAAGTTACTTGATATATCAATACGTTTCTAAAACAACTCTATTTTTATCAAATATTGCATATTTTCGAAAACTCTATTTCTATAACAGTCAGGTGTGACCCAAGGGAACTCGAAAGGCTTTCAGAATGGAGAAAAGCAAAGCCAACCGACAGGATCACAAACCAACCTTCCCCTCACAGAACTTACAATTTTTCTTTGAATGCAGGCACATATGACGTAACGATAACATCCTCAAATACATGCACGCTACAAGATTACTATCAATCGGGCCATCAGACACCGAATATACGTCTCCAACTAAGACATATGCTGCTCTTAGTTACTGCTTGCTCAGCATGAGGCTAATCCTTGCCTCCCTATTTGTGTGAGGTTAATCCCTGCCTCCATACCTGCATGAGGCTAATCCCTGCCTCCCTATTTGCATGAGTATAATCCTTGACTCCTTACCTGCATGAGGTTAATCCTTGCCTCCCTATTCGTATGAGTCTAATTCCTGACTCAATGTTTGCATGAGGCTAATCCTCTCCTCTATAGTTGCATGGGTCTAATCCTTGACTTCATGAGGCTAATCCCTGTCTCCATACTTGCATAAGGCTAATCCTTTCCCCCTTATTTTGCATGAGTCTAATCCTTGCCTCCTTATTTTGCATGAGTCTCATCCTTGACTCCATAAGGCTAATCCTTGCCTCCCTATCTGCATGAGTCTAATCCTTGACTCCATGAGGCTAATCCCTACCTTTATATTTGCATGAGGCTAATCCTTGCCTTCATATTTGCATGAGGCTAATCCTTGCCTCCGTAGTGGCATGAGGCTAATCCTTGCCTCCATACTTTCATGAGTCTAATCCTTGACTCCATGAGGCTAATCCCTGCCTCCATACTTGCATAAGGCTAATCCCTGCCTCCCTACTTGCATGAATCTAATCCTTGACTCCATACTTGCATGAGGTTAATCTTTGCCTCCCTATTGGCATGAGTCTAATCCTTGACTCCATACTTGCATGATACTAATCCCTGCCTCCCTACTTGCATGAGTCTAATCCTTGACTCCATACCTGCATGAGACTAATCCTTGCCTCGATATTTGCATAAGGCTAATCCTTGCCTCCCATTTCGCATGGAACTAAGCATTGTCCCTTTTCGCACAAATTTTGCTCTATTTCTAGCCCTACTTATTTGCTTTTCTATCGGGCTAAGCTTTGCCCTTCATTTCACAAGACTAAGCCTTATCTTGTTAACATCATACTTTGCATATCATGGGCTGAAATATCGCCAATCTATCCGAAGGCGTCATAGTCTAAAGGCATCATCCTCATAGCCGAAAGACACCATACTATGGCCTGCGGATCTCTCTAATTTGCATATCATTGTTCAAAGGCATCATGGTTCGGATGCACCATCTTCATGGCCTGAGAACATCATTTCATGGCCTACGAATCCCTCACTAAATAATTCATGGCCTAGGACGTCATCTTTAACCGTCCAAAGACAACCTTCATGGTCCAAAGGGAATTTGCATCATGTTTAAATTTTAGCAAATACATGTTTGTAGCATCTTTTATCTGCAGGTAACCAGTAAGCAACCACTATATTAGCAGGAGCGATCTCTTTCCAGTTCCCTCCAACCATACCAAGCTCTAACCGCTCACCGTAGTCGCTTCCGCATCGCGTGTCCGTTCTTGTAGTAATTTCATCGGCATATTCCGCAGATGAACCCAGAACTACACATGGCCTGATTCCTGTAAAACCAGGGATATGTAGGCAGCTCGAATACCAGAGCCTGACCTCTGTCCTTCAAAACATCCCATCCAGTCAAAATTGGTCATCATTTCTTTACCCGAAAACTCTTTCATCCTTTCTGGGTAAAGAGGGACAGCTGTTGATATACAATTTTTCTCTATATATTTTTAATATACATAAATACTTTCAAAATAATATATATATGTATATATAAGCATGCACAAAATTTTTATAATTTTTCTATAATTTTAAAGATTTTAAAATAATTTATTTCCTCCCTTTTCACTCATAAAATCCTCAATAATTATCTCTCAAATTATTGCTGTGGTGATTTAGTCATTTAAATCCTATATTTATGCCAAAATATTGTTAACATATTTTTAGTGCATTTTTATAATCACATTGTATTTTTAAAGCTAAATTGCATATAATTGCAATATTAGCCCTATTAATGTATAATTACATTTATATGCATAAAATTGATATTCTATATTTTTAAAATGTTAAATATATATTTTAAATCATGTTAGTACACAAAATTATTTTTTATAAATTATCTGTTATTTATTATAAATTATATGAGATTAAATTGGCTATTTAAAACATAGCCAGATTGCATTTCAATTTGAGCTCTAATTTTAACCCAACCCTAGCCCAATTTCTAATCAAATTACCCGACTCAGGCCCTAATTACCCCTACCCGATCCAAAACCTATCAAATCCTGGCCATTGGTCTAAAAGATCAACGACCTCCATTTGTTCTTGCCTTTTTATTCCAAACGACCCCCAAACACTAAATCATTTTCCAAATCTGCCGCCTCTGTTTTCTCTCATCTCCTCTCCTCTCTCAGTAATTCAATCAAACCCTAGCCCTCAACCGCCGACCTCTCTTCTCCGGTCCTCTCCGGTGATCTCTCATCGACTCCTAAGCCTCCAATGGCTTCCTCATGCCATGCTTGCCTTCTCTAAGGTCTTCAAGGGCCCAGGGCCACACTGACTTACACCTAGGGTTTGTCACCTATCTGTTCTTGGCTACTCTAGTGTGATTTCGAGCAAAATCATGTTGTATTTGTTACGATCCTTGGGATTCTAGACAAGTTCTTTCATCTCTATATGGATTTCTTCTGAAACCCTATTTTCTTCCTATATCTCTTAGATCTGTACAAATCTAGGACGATTCGAGTTTGTTTCTTTAATGTTTTACACTGTCCTTGGAACTCTTTTACCAGAATCGTTGATTTCAAGTGTTTTTGCCTTCTTCTAAAATTAGGGTTTCAGAACTTCTTTCAAAATTTTGTTCAACTAATTCTCTGTGTTTAAACTTCTAATTCTTGCGTTATTTTAACTGATTCTATAAGTTTATCACATCTTTAACTCGTCTATGTTGAAAGCCCTAATTTTTCTAGGCTTCTTCATTTGATTTTTTGACTGGCCTGTTCTTGTTTGAGTTTCTGTGACTATCTCGCCTCGAATATGTTTCTACTAAGTTTTTTATGCCTAACTTACATCGACACTATGTGCTGAGATTCATCTTGACTGATCAATACTTACATCTTTGCTTGCTATGTTTGGTTACTCCTATCTCACTCTATTTATATGTTAAAACAATGACTCATGACTCTCTCTCTGATTGACTCTGAGTTCCCTGTTTCTTGGCTTGATTTGAGAACTTCCCTTTAAACGTTCGATTCTCCTGTTTAAACTTGATTTATTTGCTTATTCATGGGAACCCGTGTTACTCTCCTTAAATCAGTAATTTCAAGCCCTTGATTAACTGATTTACTATATGCTGATTTTTTATTATTTCCGTATTCTGCAACTTTATTTTATTTTCTTACCTTATTTGGTTAACCGAGTATTTTACTGATTCTTTACTAGCTGTTTCCTTACTTGAATCCTTTATGTACTTACCCCTAATTGTCTATTTTGTACCTGATGCCCTACTTGATTTCTTTCTTTAAATATTTTCTGCCCATTACCGTTATTACCCCTTAATTAAAGGAATACTTGCATTGATTTGATTATGATTAGTACTTGGTTCCATAATTACTATGCTATTGTGATTCTTGCCTTATTTTGCCTAATTTCGAACTACTATATATATTACTCTCTCATTAACACAAACACGAACACATTAGTTCAAAAACTCTCTCTCTGACCCTAAAAACTTTTTGCTTTCTTTCTTTGTTACTTGCTACCATTTGGGATTAGTCGGCTGTAAGCCAAAGCTAATTATTTTGCTCTCTTGTTCTTCACCTTGTGTTTACTGTCTCTATACTGGTACGCTCGTCACGCCCCAAACTTGAGGAGGTGTGGCTGGCGCCGGCGTCGTACTAGCCTGAGCGAACCACTCTATAACTCTTTCTTTTTCTTCTGCAACTATCATGGCCAACATGACCACAACTCGTAATGTATAACTATAAGTGGGCAAGCATTGTATCAATGAACCATCGTTCTTAAAATATGAATACATATGGGCCGTCAAGGCCTCTGACATATTATACAAAATGAACCTTTATGTGTCTACAAAGCCTCTAAGATTATTTGATATCAAATGGGACAGGGTACCGGCCTACCCATAAGTCTGTAGCAAAACTTTGAGACGATGACTCACAGACTCGGCTGCACTCCTAATGAGGTGGAGTCTTACCGATCCTTCACTGAATGCTAACCTCGACTACTATGAGGCTCATCAAACTGATTATCTATACCTGCAGGCATGAATGTAGCGTCCCCAACAAAATGACGTCAGTACGAATAATGTACTGAGTATGTAAGACATCTAAATAAATATATAAAGAGTATGGAAAAAACATGGTGTAAAGGACTCAACCTGTAAGTCCGGATAACTCTGTATATCATTTAATACTTATAGTGTCATGCATATGCATATGAATATTATGTCGTGCATAGGTAAATGTGTTCATAACATCATCAAGCTTCTAAGGGCATCCCATCATATAATCTCAGCCACTATGGGCAAAATCATCGTCGTATACCAACTGATCAGATGGTGGTGTGTATATAACGCCATAACCTTTCCCATATCCCATATATATATACTTATATATACGTGTATATAACGCCATAACATCATCACACCTCTGAGGGTGTCCCATCATATCATCTCGGCCACTGTGGAAAATCATCAACGTATACCAGCTGATCAGGTGGTGGTGCGTATATAACGCCATAACCTTTTCCCATATTCCATGTATATATATATATATATATATATGCGTATATAACGTCGTCTGGGTCATGGGTAAATGCACATGTGAATGAATGCAATGCATGAGAAGTACGTTAATAAAATCTCTCGAAATATCATAACACCATTATCCCTTTGATTAAAATCAATCAAGTTTTTCACTGCATATTCAGCCAAGTCAGTACGCCCATGAATTTTGCAGCCGTTAGGCAAGGTACCCCATGTAACTGAAAAGGACATTGAGGTTAAAGTAAACAAAGAAATGTCTTCATGAGCAGTATATGAAAGATGCAATGTCTCTAGACGACTTCCTTCACAGAAAGCTTGAGTTCCAATATAAAACCATCCTTACAAGTTAAAACACAGTTTAAATTACCAAACTCTTTTCTTTGGGAAAGGTGGTGCATGTGCCAACTTATGTGCACCTTGACTAAATTTATCTGGTACCTGCTACCTCCCGCTAACACAAGTATCTGGTGACTCTGTTCACCAAGGCTTAAGACAAATGAGAAGAAATAACCTAGAGTTATGTGTCTCCAATGAGATTGGAACAAGAAACCTAAGAATCTTAGGTTTTGAAAATTGTCACACTCTTAATGGACGCACATTACAAATCTTTGAAGTATTTGGGAAAATATTAAACGTCCAACACTTCATTAGAAGACTCAAACATGTGTATTGGGAATACAATTTAAATTTCTAATTATTGTATTCTGGATTAATTGAATGATTGTCATTGTTTGGACAACATAGAATGATAAGGTTCATTTTATAGAACTAGATACTACCTGCTTTAACATAATTTTCGCTCGAGAAAATAAGAAACTATGTCTCTAGATTTAGAAATACTAATAGAAAGATGAAATCAAGTTCCACCTACACTTTATATAAACAGTAGAAAGAACAATTTTGTTCATGAATTGTAACAAGCCTAAAATGACTAAATCTGTATCAAGCAGTAGAAGTGAGAAGATAAAATGTGGTAGTGTGGCGTAGAACAACCATTATCTCAACAGCACCCCCCTTCTTTTGGGGTAAGTCATGATGATAATAGCTTTTCCAAACCAGATTGTGAATGTCAACAAAAGAAACATGAACTTACGAACAGCATGCAAGCCGAGTAGGCTGTTGAAGACACTAACATTCAAAGATTACAAACTTTTATTGGCATTGAAGCAAAGCCCCAGAGATATACATCTCAATAAGCCAAAACTCGAGGGCATAAGATGAATAGAACAAACCTGAAATAATTGTCATTGAATGAATTTTCGAATTAACCAGCTTCTCGCAGACAGGAAAAATCCCTTGAAGTTTAAATTGAAGCCATTATTATATTATATATGGTGATCTAATTTTGTAAAAAGCTTTCATCTTCTAACAATGTGACACCCATTCTAAATGACTAATGAGTCATTAATTTGAAGGTGAGGGGGCTGCCACGTGGGGATGAGGTGGGTAAGTTTAATCTTTATCCACTTATTAGGTAATTAGGAAATATTCCGTTACCCGATAATTAAGCAATTTCCCGCATAATTAAGAAATGTCTCAAATTACTTAAAACTTTACATATTTTAATACACTTTATACATCACACTATCATGGTCATGTGGTACCATATAAAATAAATATATACACTATTATTTCATTAAAACATCCATGTAAAAATACATATATTTTCTCAATATTCTATTTTTCCTAGTCTCATATAAAGAGTACAAATTTTTCATATGCTTAATTTTTAAATGGTAAAATATAACCTTATTTCCTTGTGAGAATATAATTTATATCTTTACAATAATGAAATTCTTTGTATACTATAAATTCTCAAAACGGAAAAAGGATAACTTTTCTTATGATAAAATACTATCTACTCTTATAATAAATAAAACCTCATTTATAAACTCCCACATGTCATATATTTAATTTAAAACTTATCACAACCATATAAAATCGTATCAATCAACTTTTACCGAAAATGATTTACTTCAAAGAAAATACATATCAAGTCAAAATATAGTAGTTCCGAAATTCTTCAAACTTACAGGGTCTTACATCCCTATCTTCATGTACCTTAATCCCTTCCAAATCATATGTTATTACTTCGACGAATCCTAACTTTAAAGTACAGGATGTAACATCCTTCCCCCCTTTAGAACATTCATCCTCGAATGTTAACTCTTAGAGATTTGCAAAATTTTCAATAGGGTATCCTCTGTAAATTGAACTTAAAACCCAATCTATTTCTGAAGTCTCGACTATTCACAACCTTGAGTATCTTGTATCTTCTTCACCTTTACCTTACTTACTTTTCAATTTCGCATCGTATCTTCTATTTCTTTTATAACATCCCTTTCACATAAGTAGAAATTACATCTACGCCTTAAAGCTCTATTATGATAGCACCTCTAGTGCATACGAAACCTGGTGAAAACTTCATATTGACTTCTTACGGCTCAGTTCTATGGCACAATCGGGAAACAAAAGAAGGGTAACATTTCCTAAATACCTTATAGCCTCTCCATTATAAATGTGGCGCGCAACACATCCATAAGTGAGACTCTACTAGGCACGACTTTGTAGACTCCCTAGGACACGACTCGTTCTGATACCACTTTGTCACGCCCCAAACCTGGGGAGGCGTGGCTGACACCCGGTGCCGTACTGGACCGAGCGAACCACTCTGCAACTCCTTTTTCTTCTTCTGCAACTATCATGGGCCAACATGGCCACAACTCGTAATGTATAACTATAAGTGGGCAAGCATTGTATCAATGAACCATCGTTCTTAAAATATGAATACATATGAGCCATCAAGGCATCTGACATATTATACAAAATAAACCTTTGTGTGTCTACAAAGCCTCTAAGAGTATTTGACATCAAATGGGACAGGGTACCGGCCTACCCATAAGTCTGTAACAAAACTTTGAGACGATGACTCACAGACTCGGCTGTACTCCGAATGAGGTGGAGTCTTACCGATCCTTCGCTGAATGCTAACCTAGACTACTATGAGGGATCATCAAACTGATTATCTATACCTGCAGACATGAATGCAGCGTCCCCAACAAAAGGACATCAATACGAATAATGTATTGAGTATATGAGGCATCTAAATAAATATATAAAGAGTATGGAAGAAACATGGAGTAAAGGACTCAACCTGTAAGTCTGGATAACTCTGTATATCATTTAATACTTATAGTGTCATGCATATGCGTATGAATGTTATGTCGTGCATAGGTACATGTGTTCATAACATCATCAAGCCTCTGAGGGCATCCCATCATATCATCTCAGCCACTATGGGCAAAATCATCATCGTATACCAGCTGATCAGATGGTGATGCGTATATAACGCCATAACCTTTCCCATATCTCATAAACAAACCAGATTGTGAATGTCAACAAAATAAACATGAACTTACGAACAGCATGCAAGCTGAGTAGGCTGTTGAAGACACTTACATTCAAAGATTACAAACTTTTATTGGCATTGAAGCAAAGCCCCAGAGATATATATCTCAATAAGCCAAAACTTGAGGGCATAAGATGAACAGAACAAACCTGAAGTAATTGTCATTGATTGAATTTTCGAATTAACCAGCTTCTCGCAGACAGGAAAAATCCCTTGAAGTTTAAATTGAAGCCATTATTATACTATATATGGTGACCTAATTTAGTAAAAAGCTTTCATCTTCTAACAGTGTGACACCCATTCTAAATGACTAATGAGTCATTAATTTGAAGGTGAGGGGCCTGCCACGTGGGGATGAGGTGGGTAAGTTTAATCTTTATCCACTTATTAGGTAATTAGGAAATATTCCGTTACCCGATAATTAAGCAATTTCCCGCATAATTAAGAAATGTCTCAAATTACTTAAAACTCTACTTATTTTTAATATACTTTATACATCATACTATCATGGTCATGTGGTACCATATAAATAAATATATACATTTCATTAAAACATCCATGTAAAAATACATATATTTTCTCAATATTTTAATTTTCCTAGTCTCATATAAAGAGTAAATGTTTTTCATATGCTTAATTTTAAATGGTAAAATATAACCTTATTTTCTTGTGAGAATATAATTTATATCTTTACAATAATGAAATTCTTTTTATACTATAAATTCTCAAAACGGAAAAAGGATAACTTTTCTTATGATAAAATACTATCTACTCTTATAATAAATAAAACCTCATTTATAACCTCCCGCATGTCATGTATTTAATTTAAAACTTATCACAACCATATAAAATCGTATCTATCAACTTTTACCGAAAATGATTTAGTTCAAAGAAAATACATATCAAGCCAATATATAGTAGTTCTGAAATTCTTCAAACTTACAGGGTCATACACCCCTATCATCATGTACCTTAATCCCTTCCAACTCATTTGTTATTTATTCAACGAATCCTAACGTTAAAGTACGGGATGTAACAGCTCTGAATTCAGTTCAAGCCCCAAAAATAATATGTTTCTTTTAATACTTCAGTTCATCATGTTCCTGATTTGTTTTTACCTATGGTTTTGTTGTTCAACATGTAATTAATCTCTTTGCTTCAACATGCTCTCATGAACTAGTAACTTGACTCTACTCTGTTTGATGCATGTCTACTAGTTCTAGTATGCACTTGTTGGGCTATTGCCCAAGTTGTTTTAATATTATGCTCAGTCATGTTTAGTATAAAATCCTATACTCTACTATCTCCCAACTCTCATAAATCCCCCTAGGCATCTCTGGTTTTGTAATTGTGTTCTAATTAATACTCCTGAATCTATGTCTTACTACCTGCACTAAGAGCAAAGGACTTCTGCCTATTATGTGTTTATCATACCTGCCTTATTTGTCCACAACCCCTAATTGACCTTATGTGGAGACTTGTTCCCCGAGTGTTTGCTGAACTTGCTTGACTGACCTGCTGTTTGTTGAGTTACATGACTGTTCTCAAAAGCTATTTTACTAAACAACCCTCTTATTTACAAAACTATTTCAAGCAAATCTCTTTAACACTGTTTTCCCACTAAAACCTTTCAAACTGTGTCAAGCATTCTCACTCTACTCCTAAGTCATTAGGTTCTACCCCCTCCAGTATGTGTACTGCCTTGGGATTCTCTTGAGAACCCTCTGAACTCTGACACACTGAGGTTGGCCCTTCCACACTGTACTTACTCAATTTGGTTACCAAGTCTAGGTGTGAGCACTGTCTGGGATCCTTGAGATACTTAGGGAACTCTGACGCACCTAGACAATGATATTGTCTATGAAATTGGGCATTTGAGGCTATTAGAGGTTTTGGAAAATCACTTGGGCCTGATACAGACTCCCTATAATGTAACGTCTTCTTTTCCTTTTATCTATTTATGAAATTTATTCATATGGTCGGTAATAATTTGTAAACGGATATTGGGGTAACTAGTGGAAAAGGGTGGGTAGTTACATATTTGTGGGGTAATACGGATAGAAACCATGCTTATAGGACTTGATATTTTGCTATATTTTACCTTACCATGTTAGAAATCATTCCTATAGGTTTCAAGTGGTTCCAATAATAGAAATCATGATTATAGGTCTTAAAATCAGCTTCACAAGTAGATACAATGTCTATAGGATATGATCCAGCTCAACTTCTGTTATAACGAGTGTTTACATGTGTTTTTTATTTGTTGTCACGCCTACAAGTTTCTAACATCAGTACTTAAATAATTAGATGTCATGCCTATAAGAAACAATATCAGAAACTCTGCCTAGATCTAAAATCAGTTTAGTTTAAATAAGTCAATCCAATTCTTGAGTAGTTTGCTTCGAAACTAGTCTAATTAAAGGTTTGTTTTTTCCTGAAACTAGTCTATAGGGACTTAAGAGTCAATCTTAAATCTGCCCCTATTTTATAAAACGTAGTTATCATTATTCCGCATGTACGCAAGCCTATAGGACATTTTCAAATCCTGTAACTCTGAAACTGTCTCTGTTACTTAATGTTGTCCTGACTTAACAGGTTTAAAATCAGTAGGCAAACTGATAGGGCCATTACTTCTGAGTTTATAAAATAAAATGCCTATCTTCTGTGTCTTGATATTCACTTAGACATCCTGCCTTAGGATACTGTTTAACAAAAGGCCCTTATCTGTATCTGAGTCATGCTGCCTATGTGCATTGTTTTGTGGAGGTAAACTTGAGCCTCTAATTGCTCCCCTTTTGTCTTATGTGCTAAAGTCCTAATTGTTCTTGCATGTCGCCTAAGCATTTTCTCCTTTAAGCCTTAGGGGTCTGTCTAGAACTACCTATAGGTAGGGGTCCTAAATTTCCTCCAGGACCATTAAGAAGGGACGGGTAACAACATGCAATAGAGATCATTGACCAACACGCGCTTTAATAACCACTAAGGGGGTAATAAGGGTAGATATGGGATATGATGACTACGCGCTAATATCACGTGTAGCCCCTCATTGAGGAGTGTTTACCGGACATTGTGTGGGGTGATCCTATAGGCTAACCAACCTAGGACTGCTCCTCTCCCAAAATTCCTTTTGTTAAAACTTTGTTTCATATGTGTACAACTTGTTCAAAATCTTTGCCTTATTAATTGAGTGATACAACGTGCTTTACTTGCAAATTATTTGATTCAACTATTTATTTGTTAATGGACTAATTCGTAAATATAAGTTCGGTCGGGACCCACCGTTGTGGACCACGAGGGGTGCCTAACACCTTCCCCTCAAGGTTATTTCGAGCCCTTACCCTAATCTTTGATAATGCAAACTAGTCCATGAGTTAATTACTCTAGGTGCCCTGACGTACCTTAATTCTTTAGGTGGCGACTATTCAAATACTCAATTCCCAAAAGGAAATGAGTTATTTCCCCCATAAATGTCGAAACTCGGACTTCCCCATAAAAAAAGGAGGTAAAAAAGGGATGCGACACACATCAAGGGCAACACTCCGTTCTACACAAGGAAAAATGAATAAATGAGAGAGTCTTATTGGGAAAAACCCTCACGGGCACTGTAAGGTGATGGAAAACTGAGAGAAAACTAAAATGAGAGAGTCTTATTGGTAAAAACCCTCGCATGCACCGTAAGGAGATAGTGAGTCGAGAGATGAACAAATGAGAGAGGTCTGTTGGTGAAAACTTGTCAAGGCACTGCAAGCCGAATGAGGCACGTGACTTTGCAAAGAGATTGGATTATAGAAAATCTCGGTTTCGAAGTATGAAGACAGGGCACAATATGATTAGGTGAACGGTCTGGGCTGATTAATCCAAAATGCATGTCATGATCATTGGTGCCAGCTACTTCGATCAGATAAGTCTCTTTTCCATTCTTCCTCAAATAGTCATCTTGTTTCAAATTTTCCTCTTTATTCCTAATTCTCGAAGTCACTTCTTTTTTATTTTCTTTTGGGTCTACTTTTCTAAGTCTTTTCCAATGTTAGCCTTGTTAAGCAAGCAAGAAAGGATTTCAAAGCTTATTATTAACTTTCAGATTGCACAAAACAAAGTGCTGCCAAAGCATACCAGAAATAACACGTTTCAAAATGAGAAATAAGGTGTTAATGGGAGTTCAAGTGGTCATTTGATTTCGTGAATTTTGAGGGAATATAAAGGTTCAAATTGGAAGGACAGAAATATAAAATAGCAGGATGAGTATGAGGCACTCGGGTCATTCAAAGTTCTGTGGTTAAGGTTTGATCAGAAGGTCAAACAATTCTTTGCTAGCCCAAGGCGGCTAATCCGAACAAAGCGGTAGTGGAAAAGTCACCTTCAACAAGAATGCCACAAACTACCCACCACATTTTCAAACTGATAAGATTTTCTTTGATTGAAACAGGGGCAGGACATTTTGTTTGTTCCGGAGGAACCCTAGTGAGGAAAGCAGGTGCTAGACAGGTTCAGTTGTAAATTTTCAAGACCCTCCTGGATAATGGGATTTAATTTAAAGTTCTCAGGACCCTCATGGATAATGAGATTTAATTTAAAGTTTTCAGGACCCTCCTAGATAATGGGATGTAGTTTTAAGTTGTCAGGACTCTCCTGGATAATGAGATTTAATTTCGAGTTTTCAGGCCCCTCTTGAATAATGGGATGTATTTTTAAGTTGTCAGGACCCTCCTGGATAATGGGATTTAATTTCGAGTTCTCAGGACCCTCTTGGATAATAAGATTTAGTTTCAAGTTTTCAGGGCCCTCCTGGATAATGGAATTTAAGTTCAAGTTTTCAGGACCCTCCTGGATAATGGGATTTAGTTTAAGTTTTACCTTTAGGAAATAGAATTCAGCTTTCAGGTTTTCATTTTTAAGATGAGATTTAATTTTAGTTCTCAGGGCCCTCCAGGATAATGGGATTTTCAACTTTTAAATTCTTAGGTTTCTTTTGGATAACATGATTCGATTAACACTCACAGATATTCCCAGTACCAAACTGGGGCAGAAAAGTTTGTTTTGTTTTGTCTGTTTTGTTGTAATGACAGGCACCCACCTGGAGAACAAGGGAATTCATTTCAAAGTTCAGCATCAGGCACCCACCTGGAAAATAAGGGAAAATTCATTTCAAAGTTCAGCATCAGGCGCCCACCTGGAAAATAAGGGAATTCATTTCAAGTTTTGGCATCAGGCGCCCACCTGAAAAACAAGGGAATTCATTTCGAGTTTAAGCATCAGGTGCCCACCTGGATAACAAGGGAATACATTTCAAGTTTTCGCATCAAGCGCCCACCTGGATAACAAGGGAATACATTTCAAGTTTTTGCATCAGGCGCCCACCTGGGTAATAAGGGAATACATTTCAAGTTTTTGCACAGGCGCCCACCTAGATAATAAGGGAATACATTTCAAGTTTTTGCATCAGACGCCCACCTAGAAAACAAGGGAAGACATTTAAGGTTTTGCATCAGGCGCCCACCTCAACAAGGGAATACATTTTAAGTTTTGGCATCAGGCGCCCACCTGGATAACAAAGGAATACATTTCAAGTTTTTGTATCAAGCGCCCACCTGGAAAATAAGCGAATACATTTCAAGTTTTTGTATCAAGCACCCACTTGGAAAACAAGGGAATATATTTCAAGTTTTGGCATCAGGCGCCCACATGGATAACAAGGGAATACATTTCAAATTTTGGCATCAGACGCCCACCTGGATAAAAAGGGAATAAATTTCAAGTTTTTGCATCAGGCGCCCACCTGGAAAACAAGGGAATGCATTTCAAGTTTGGCATCAAAAGCCCACTTGGATAACAAGGGAATACATTTCAAAGTTTTAGCATCAGGCGCCCACCTGTATAACAAGGGAATATATTTAAAGTTTTGGCATCAGGCGCCCACCTAGATAAAAAGGGAATACATTTCAAGTTTCGGATCAGGCGCCCACCTGGAAAACAAGGAAATGCATTTCAAGTTTTGCTATCAGGCGCCCACCTGGATAACAAGGGAATACATTTCAAAGTTTTAGCATCAGGTGCCCCCTGGATAACAAAGGAATACATTTCAAGTTTTAGCATCAGGCGCCCACCTGTATAATAAGGGAATATGTTTCAAGTTTTGGCATCGGGCACTCACCTGGATAACAAGGGAATACATTTCAAGTTTTTGCATCAGGCGCACACCAAGATAACATGGGAATACATTTCAAGTTCTTGCATCAGGCGCCCACCTAGATAACAAGGGAATACATTTCAAGTTTTTCCATCAGGCGCCCACCTAGAAAATAAGGGAATTCATTTCAGAACTCAATTCGAGTTAGCAACAACAGAAGCTCGTCTCGATGGTGCGAGTCAATAGTTCAAGATGCACGGCGGAACAACAGAAGTTTCAAGATCAAGTTTGAAGATACATAGATATGATTCTTGTAACTCATAGATCATAGTTTAGCCTAGCTTCTTTTCATTTTGTTTTGGTGTAATAAGGAGTTCAACAAGCAATAGCAACGGCAGCAGTAGTGAAATCACAGCTTCTCGGTAGTCCCAGCTACCAAAACTTCTAGTACTACAATGACCTGATTCCTTTATAGCCAAAGATATGTAGGCAACCTCTAAAGCAAGGTTCGGTCAGACTTTTTCCAAAAGATGTTTCCCATAGAGTTTCAAACGGGCAAAAATTCCTCGTAATTGCTCATTTTATCTTTGCTCGAAAACTCTTTGTGTTTCCTTGCAAAGAGGGGCAGCTGTGAGCATGTGATTTTTGCCCTATATGAAATACTCCTATAAAAATAAAGAAAATAGATTTTTTCCAGATTATTTGCAATTTTATAGGATTTTGCAGGATTATTTTATTAATTGTTTGCATTTTTGTGCACGTCTAATTCTGTTAAAATCATGAAAAATGTCAAAAATATCATGCATTGTATTTAGATTTAGTGTTTATATTTTAGGATTAATTAGTTAATTAATTTCTTTATTAAAATGAAAATCACAAAAAAAATCTTTCATTTTACATTTTTTAGCCTTTAATGCTAATTTAGTAATTTTTTTTCTTTAATGTAGGATCAATTATTTTTTTGTAAATATTATAATTAGATAATTAGCTTAATTTTGTAAACTAGATTAATTTAAGATTTAATTTAGGATCTTAATTAATTAATAAAAGAAAAAAAAAAACAAAAGAAGAAAGGAAATTTGGAAAAAAGGTTTGTTTTGGACTCAATTTGGGCCAAATATGTTAAGCCCAATTAATTTTGACTCAGATCCGACCCAGCCCAATCCCTCTTACCCGGTCCAGCCCCTTTAACATTAAACGACGTCGTTCCCCTAAGTTTCAATCCCAGCCGTTGATCGTCCCAGATCCAACGGCTGGGAACTGGTCGTCAACTTACTATAAGACTGTCCGAAGCAGCCCCCGAACCCCCCCCCCCCATCACTTGGTCTATGACCAAACCCTAGAGAAGCCAGCTGCCCTAAAATTCCCCCCACCGTCTCTGCCTTATTCCGCCGCCGGAAATCACCCCACGGTGGCGGCGACACTCCAAACTTTCCCAAATTAGTACCATACAACCCATGTCCTCTTATCTTTCTAAATCCACCATTAGTTTCCCAAAAATCCCCACCTATTTTATTTAAATCTAGATCTAAGACTTTACACTAAATCCACTATAATTCCAAGTCCTTGCCTCCTAGGGCTCTATTTTACTCGAGACTTGCGTTAAGCAATTCTTCTTGTTAAGAACAATTGACTAACGCTAGTCTTGACTTGTTTCGAGGGTCGCCGGCTTCCGACCAAGGTCACTGATGCCCAACAAAGTTCGTCACTCTCATCATTCGTTGACCTGCTTTAGGCGTCATGTTCATTTTGGTTAAAAACCAGTAACCTCCTCTTTACTTTCTTTGTTTGGTTTTGTTTTTCTGATTTTACTTTTCTTTTATTTAATTTTATTTTATTATCTACCTATTTAGTTTAATTTGGATTCTTAACTGTTTAGGCTAGATTTTTCATAATTTTCTTTTCTTATGTTAGTTCTTCTTTTTTTTCCTGTTCTTTTTTCTTTATTCTGGTATTTAATTGCATGTTTTAGGTTATTTAGGATATTTTGTGTTATTTTTATCAGTTTGATTTAAATGCTCCATGTCAGTTCATCCTTTGTTGTTTGTCTCTTAAACTTAATTTGATTTATATAATATTTTATTGTGGTTTAGGTAGCCGTTTGAATTAGACTTCTTGTGTTTCAAATCAGAGATTCACCATGAAATTAGTTTATTCTAGTTTATTTTTTTTAAAATGTTCAGATGTTCAAAATTCAGTCACATTGTCTAGTTTTGTTGTTTGATTTGCATTGACTTGTCCGTTGTGTTTGCCTTAATTTGTAAGTCATTAGAAACTTGTAGGTTTAATTGAACAATAATGGAAACTTAAGGAGTTTGTTTGAAGGGTGGATAAGTATGGAATAGGATAAAATCATGTGGGAAGGTTCTAGAATAGGGGCAGTTGGCTCTATTTGGCCAGCATAAAAATGCTGAAACCAATTAGAGGCTGCCAGCTGTCCCATTTCTGTTAGGAAGATGCTTTTAGGGGTTGTGTGAGGGAATAATTCCCGATTTTTTCTATTTCTCAGCACATGGTATTTTCAGTGGCTTATATATAGAACCCTTCCCTTACTCCTTAGACAGATTTGGAACCCTAGAAAAGACTAAAAACATTCTGCATTGTTTGAGTGAGAGCTGGATTTTTTTCTTCTGATTTTCTTTAGCAAAGATTATAAAAACATTCCCTAGATTTCTGTTTTTTTGGGCTTGGTTACAGATTAAATTGAAGTTGCTATTGCTGTTGACTAACTGCTGATCTTTATTCATTCTTAGCTTGAAGTTCTTATTTCATTCTCTTTTGCTGTATCCAGGTATGTTCATGAGCTTGATGTGATAAAAAATGGAATTGTAGCATGTTGATTTGGAATTTGACTCTCGATTTATACTTAGCTAAATGTTTTTCTATTGTTCTTCTTCATTTGAATATGTAACTTCTTTTAGTCCTGCTTAAGTACTGTCGATACTGATGCTAATGTATTTAGATGGTTTAGACATTCAAGTTATTTTAATTCATCTATGTTGGTTTAACGATTTACTATATTTAGTAGTTGTAATTATTTGGTACTTTGTTAAAGGTTATTGAATATACATTTATGTGTGTGAATTGTTGAGCATGATGGCGTGTGTAGATTTAAATTAGTCCATGAATGAGTTCAGGAGTCGATCTCTTGTTGATTGATATTAATAGCATGTTTAAACAAATTAATTCATAATAGTTGACTAATACTCTACATTTTTAGTAATTGGATAATTGGTTTCTATGCCCAAAAAATGAAATCAGGCACAATCAAGGCCTAGACATCAAAGGTCCTTTATTTAAGATAACTGGGCCTGGTATTTGGCCTAGACGAGGCAGCTGGTTTTTAAACTAAGCCCCATATGAATGACTTCTTTTTTCTTTCACTTTCTGGGCTCAATTTTGGCCCAAGTATTTTCAGCGCATTTCTTCCTAAAATTTCTGTTGATATAATAAAGTTTTTTGCAACATTGAAAGCCTGCCTTTAAAGGTTGGGCCTAGTACTGGCCCAATGGAACTCGCCGGACTTATCTTGGCCCTTTTGTCCTCACTCTTGGGCTCCACTTTGAGCCCAGTGCCTGCCAGCTGTTGTTCTTCTCTTAAAGACTTTTGCATATAACAAATTGGGCCTACTGCTGGCCCACTTCTTCTCAAAACAATTAAAAGCCTAATATATTATCCAATGCATATTCACAATCAGTAGCTACACATTAAATTTCAAACTTAATTTTAAATATGAATACCCATGGTTTGCTTTAATTTGAGTACAAATTCTTTAAATAAGTTGAGGTGTGCCACTCAATCGCATAGTCTACGGCCCTCACATCATTGTCTTAACTAATGTAGAAAAATGCTTTGAACTCTCGTAGTTTTCTTTAGGCGCGTTAATTAAATAAATTATCATGGCTACGGGTACGGTTCCCGTGACATAGTTGTGATACTTAATTTTCAAATTTGGGGGTACATTTATGTGACCCGACCATAACAACTAATAATGTCAACAATTTAAACATGTTGTGTGTCGTGGGTACGGTTCCCGTGACACGATCCGCAATGTGTACCAAACAAATAAGTGTACAACAATCGTAACTTGTTCCAGAATAATTCCATAAATAATTAAAAGAGTCAAAAGCTAAAAAAGCATGTAGGTTTTAAATGTGTAATTAATAAGATAATTAGGCCAATAACAATAGTTGGGCGACCGTGCTAAAACCACGGAACCCGAGAATGCCTAACATCTTCTCCCGGGTTAACAAAATCCCTTACCCGGATTTCTGTGTTTCGCGAACTATAAAACAGAGTCAAACATACTTGATTCTGGATTTTAAACGGGTGACTTGGGACACTATGAATTATCTCAAGTGGCGACCCTGAATTTAAAATAAATAATCTCATTTTAATTATTGTCACTTTTATTGGAAAACCTTCCCGATACCCCTTTCGAGGTAGAAAAAGGAGGTGTGACAGCGAAGTTCGACGGATTATGTACCCAGCAGAGTGATTTCATTTTTGAAGGCCCTTCGTGAGGGATGTTAGTGTAAAGACTCCTATCATTGATTCAATTTCGGTTCCGATGGACTTTCCGGATGTGTTTTCTGCAGACCTGTCGGGCATGCCACCGGACAGAGATATTGATTTTGGTATTGATTTGGTGCCGGGCACTCAGCCCATTTCTATTCCACCTATCGTATGGCATCGACGGAGTTGAAGGAGGTGAAGGAGCAGCTTCAGGAGCTCCTTGATAAGGGGTTTATTCGGCCTAGTGTGTCACCGTGGGGTGCGCCTATCTTATTTGTGAAGAAGAAGGATGTCACTATGAGAATGCACATCGATTACAGGCAGCTGAACAAGGTCACAATCAAAAAAAGTATACTTTGCCTCGTATTGATGATTTATTTTACCAGCTTTAGGGAGCGAGAGTGTTCTCTAAGATTGATCTCCGTTCAGGGTATCACCAGTTGAAGATCAGGGACTCGAACATTCTTAAGACAGCCTTCAAGACCGGTTATGGTCATTATGAGTTCCTTGTGATGTCTTTTGGGCTGACTAATGCCCCAACAGCGTTCATGCATTTGATGAACAATGTGTTTCGACCTTATCTCGACTCTTTTGTCATTGTATTCATTGATGATTTTCTGATGTACTCGCGTAGTCAGGAGGAGAATGCGGAGCATTTGAGAGTCGTGTTGCAGCGATTGAGAGAGGAGAAACTTTATGCAAAGTTCTCCAAGTGTGAGTTTTGGCTCAGTTCAGTGACTTTCTTGGGACACGTGGTGTCCAGTGAGGGTATTCAGGTTGATCCGAAGAAGATAGAGGCAGTTCAGAGTTGGCCCAGACCGTCCTCAGCCACAAAGATTCGCAATTTTCTTGGTTTGGCGGGCTATAACTGTCGGTTCGTTTAGGGATTTTTATCTATAGCATCACCCATGAACAAATTGACTCAAAAGTGTGCTCCTTTCATGTGGTCGAATGAGTGTGAGATGAGCTTTCAGAAGCTCAAGATTGCCTTAACCACAACTTCAGTGTTAGTTTTTTCATCAGCTTCGGGTTCATATACAGTGTATTGTGATGTATCGAGAATTGGTATTGGGTATGTGTTGATGTAGGAGGGTAGAGTGATTGCTTATGCTTATCGTCAGTTGAAGCCACATGAGAAGAACTACCCCGTTCATGATTTGGAATTGGCTGCCATTGTCCACACGTTGAAGATTTGGAGGCATTATCTCTATGGTGTGTCTTGTGAGGTGTTTACTGATCATCGTATCCTCCAGCACTTGTTCAAGCAGAAGGATCTCAATTTGAGGTAGCGGAGATGGTTAGAGCTGCAAAAGGATTATGATATTACTATCTTGTACCATCCGAGGAAGCAATGTAGTGGTCGATGCTTTGAGTAGGAAGGTGGTGAGTATGGGCATTCTTACATTTATTCCTATTGGGGAGAGACCTCTTGCAGTTGATGGTCAGACCTTGGCCAATCCGTTTGTGAGGTTGGATATTTCGGAGCCCAGTCGGGTCTTATCTTGTGTGATTTCTTGGTCTTCCTTGTTCGATCGCATCAGAGAGTGCCAGTATGATGATCCTTATTTGCTTGTCCTTAAGGACAAAGTTTAGCACGATGATGCCAAGGATGTGACTATTGGTGATGATGGAGTATTGAGGATGCAGGGCCGGATAGATGTGCCCAATGTAGATGGGCTTGGGGAGTTGATTTTGGAGGCGACCCATATATAGCTCGCGGTATTCCATCCATCCAGGTGACGCAAAACTGTATCAGGATTTGAGACAACATTATTGGTGGAGAAGAATAAAGAAGGATATTGTGGAATTTGTAGTTCAGTGTCTCAATTGTCAGCAGGTGAAATATGAGCATCAGAGACCAAGCGGCTTGCTTCAGCAGATAGATATTCCAGAGTGGAAGTGGGAGCGGATCACCATGGACTTTGTAGTTGGACTCCCACAGACTTTGAAGAAGTTCGATGCTATTTGAGTGATTATGGATCGGCTGACCAAGTCCGTGCACTTCATTCTTGTGTGTACTACCTATTCTTCATAGCGGTTAGCAGAGATTTATATCCGAGAGATTGTTCGCTTGCATAGTGTCCCAGTTTACATTATTTCAGATAGAGGTAATTAGTTTACTTCATAGTTTTGGAGGGTCGTGCAGCGAGAGTTGGGTACTCAGGCTGAATTGAGCACAACTTTTCACCCTCAGACGGACGGGCAGTCCGAGAGCACTATTTAGATATTGGAGGACATGTTGCGCACTTGTGTCATTAATTTTGGAGGGTTATGGGATCAGTTTCTGCCACTTGCAGAGTTTGCTCATACCAGTAGTTATCAGTTGAGTATTCAGATGACTCCATATGAGGCTTTATATGGGAGGCGGTGTAGATCTCCAGTTGGTTGGTTTGAACTGGGTGAGGCTAGGCTTAGGGGTACAGACTTAGTGCAGGATGCTTTGGACAAGGTAAAGGTGATTCAGGAGCGGCTTCGTACAGTGCAATCCAAACAAAAGAGTTATGCTGTCACAGGAAGGTCCGTGATGTGTCTTACATGGTTGGGGAGAAGGTTCTACTGAAGGTTTCACCCATGAAGGGTGTTATGAGATTTGGGGAGAATGGTAAATTGAGTCCTCGGTTCATTGGGCATTTTGAGGTGCTTCGGAGGTTGAGGAGGTGGCTTATAAGCTTGTTTTGCCACCTAGCTTGTCAAGTGTGCATCCGGTATTTCATGTTTCTATACTCCCGAAGTATATTGGCGATCCATCTCATGTTTTGGATTTCAGCACGGTTCAGTTGGGCGATAATTTGACTTATGATGTGGAGCCAATGGCTATTTTGGAGCGTCAGGTTCGAAAGTTGAGATCAAAGTATATAGCTTCAGTGAAAGTGCAGTGGAGAGGTCGGCCCATGGAGGAGGCTACCTGGGAGACCGAGCGAGAGATGCGGAGCAGATACCCTCACCTATTTGAGGCTTTAGGTATATTTCTTGGCCCTTTCGAGGACGAACTTTTGTTTAAGAGGGGGAGGATATAACGACCCGGTCGGTCGTTTCATGAGTTACCGCTATGTTTCCCCCATTTCTGCTTCTTTATGTCTTGTTCAGCTATATACTATGTGGTATCAAGTTGGTTGGTTCGGGTTCGGGGTGGTTTTATAGAGGAATGAGATACTTAGTCTCTTTTGAGTAAGCTTAAGTTGGGAAAAAAAGTCAAGCGAATGTTGACTTATGGGTAGAAGGCCTCGGATGTGAATTTTCATGGTTCGAATAGCTTCGTTACGTGATTTGGGACTTAAGAATATGATCGGAATGTGTTTGGAGGTCCGTGGAAGATTTAGGCTTGAATTGGCAAAATTAGAAATTTGGAATTTCCTGTCAGCAATGGAAATTTCGATATCCAGGTCGGAATGGAATTCCTGAAATTGGAGTAGGTCCTTTATGTCATTTGGGATGTGTGTGAAAAATTTCAGGTCATTCAGACGAGGTTTGATAGACTTTTTGATCGATTGCGAAATTTGAAATGTTTTAAGTTCTTAGGCTTGAATCCAAGGTTGATTTGGTGTTTTGTCATTGTTTTGAGTGTTCCGAAGGTTGGAACAAGTTTGAATGATGTTATGAAATGTATTGGCATGTTTGATTGAGGTCCCGAGGGCCTCAGATAAGTTTCGGGTGGTTAACAGACCAATTCTTGGTTTTGGAGAGTTGCAGATTTTACTAGTTTTTGTTGCAAAAGAATTTGTTTTTCGCGTTCGCGAAGATAGTCCCGCGTTCGCGAAGAAGAGCTAGGCCTAGAGGAGAAAATGTTCTTCACATTTGCGAGTCTGGGGTCGCGTTCGTATGGTTTTGGATTCCAGTGAACCGTGAACGCATGAGAGGAGTCGCGTTCGCGTAGGGTAATTGGAGCACCTGGGACCCCAAGAGTTTTTGCATCGCGTTCGCATAGGTAAGGTCGCGTTCGCGAAGGCTTGGACAGCTGAGGCCTCGTGTTCGCGTGAAGGAAGTCGCGTTCGCGAAAGAGGATTTATTTGGTCAGTAATTTTTGTGCTTCGCGAACGCGAGGCCTTGGCCGCATTAGCAAAGAAGGAAATTATACCTGGGCAGAAGGTTTAAATAGAGGTCTTCGCGATTTTTAGCCATTTTTCACCATTGTTGAGCGGTTTTGAAGCTTTTTGAGAGGGATTGAAAGAGGGATTCGAAGGCAAACGCTTGGAGGTAAGATTTTTGAACCCAATACTCGATTCTATGGTGATTTCTAACTGATTAGACATGAAATTAGTGAGATTTAAAACCTAAACTTGGGGAATTAGGGTTTAAATTGGAGAGTGTAAATTGGGGATTTGAGGGGTCATTTGAGGTCCGATTCTAATATTCTTGGTATGTATGGACGCGTGGGAGGATATGGATTTTATTAATGTAACTTTTATCGGATTTTGAGATGCGAGCTAGGGGTCGAGTTTGACCAATTTCGGGATTTTGATGTAATTTGATTATTTTCGCGTGAGCTTTGTTCCCTTAGCATACATTGATGTTACGATTCTGATTTTGGTTAGATTCGGGGCATTTGGAGACCAAATCGAGAGACAAGGGCATCGTGGGCTAGAGTTTGGCTTGGCTTGAGGTAAGTAACGCTTCCAAACTTGGTTCTAAAGGTTCGAAACCTCGAACTATGTGTTCTATGATAACTATTGAGGTGACACAAAATACCAAGTGATGGGCGTGTGGGTGTGCACCATCAGAAGTGCAGCCTAGATCATTCCATGGCACCGCTTAGTAACTCTTTCTTGTTGATATCCATGTTCCTATCATGTGATTAAGTATATGTGCTTTGAAAATATGCTAGATATCCTATAAGGGCTTCACGCCGATACTGTTGAGACTCGAGGGATCGTTTCTTGCTGTCATATCATTAGCTTTATTGATATTTAGTACTCAGTCATGTTCATGCATATTATATCATGTCTCAGTCTCAGTTATATTATTTGGCACATTATATCATTGTTTCGGGCTAGTTTTATGACATTGTGAGCCCGTGAGTGTGAGACCGGAGAGTGATGACTAAGCGAGGCCGAGAGTCTAATTATGAGTGACAGTTATGGGATCCGGCGACACGTCGCAGCGGTTATGTTGATGATTATGATAACGCTTGGCCTGTAGGAGCTCCTCCGGAGTCTGTAACACCCCCCAATAAGTGTAGTTGATGATATTGAGGGATGGATCTTCCCTGGACATGAATCTTGTCCTAAGTATTTATACCTGGAGATGGATATTCCCATAGGGCTGGAATGGCCTTCCTCGGTACTGGATGACTGCGGTCAGTGATGTATATATTCCGAGATGGATCTTTCCTGGACCAGATGGCCATATATACAGTATCGAGTGGTTGAGCACTTATGAGTGAAGGTACATGGAACATTGATCATGCTAGTTGTGTATTGGTACGTAGAGAGTTCCTGAGTTTTATACTCCGTACTGTTCAGAATGCATTTATTTATTGTTGAGTTTTTACTTGAACTGCAAGCATGTCTACTTTTCTGTACAGTTAATGATATTACCTGTTGAGGTTTGGTTTGTCACTACCTGTCAGTCCATAGTTTGGACTTGTTACTTACTAAGTTGGTGTACTCACATTACTCCCTGCACCTTGTGTGCAGATCCAAGTATCTCGGGTCACGGTAGCGGTTGCTGATCATTTCAGTGGTGGACTTTCCTTGGAGATAGCGAGGTAGCTGCCTGGCGATCGCAGTCCTGCCCTCTCCTTCCTTATCTTCCTCTTAGTATATTTGTTGGATATTCTCGGACTATGTTAGTTTTGTTTTGATTTCTACTTTTACCTTTTATCGGAATTCTGTTAAAAATAAGATTTTTCTTAAGTTCTAAATGAAATATGGAGTATTTGAAAATAAGTTGGCTGGCCTAGTTTCACGATAGGCGCCATCACGATCGGGTCGATTTTTGGGTCGTGATAGGACACTCAACCCATTTCTATTCTGCCATATCGTATGGCCCCGCCAGAGTTGAAAGAATTGAAAGAACAGTTGCAAGACTTGCTTGATAAGGGCTTTATCAGACCTAGTGTCTTGCCCAGGGGTGCGTCGTTGTTGTTTTTTAAGAAAAAGGATGGGTCGATGATGATGTACATAGACTATCGACAATTGAACAAAGTCTCCAGAAAGAACAAGTATCCATTGCCAAGGATTGATGATTTGTTTGACCGCTTCAGGGTGCCAAGATATTTTTGAAGATTGATTTGAGATTTGGATATCATCAGTTTAGGATTTGGGCATCCGATGTCCCTAAGACAGCTTTTCGCACTCGGTACGGGCATTAAGAGTTCTTAGTGATGTCATTTGGGTTGACAAATGCCCCAGCAACTTTTATGGATTTGATGAATCGGGTGTTCAAGCCTTATATGGATTCATTTGTGATTGTTTTCATTGATGATATCTTGATCTACTCCCGCAGCCAAGAGGAGCACGAGTAGCATCTTCGAGTCGTTCTCCAGACTCTGAGAGATAGTCAGTTGTATGCTAAGTTTTTGAAATGTGAGTTTTGGTTGAGTTTAGTAGCATTCCTGGGTCACATCGTATCAGCAGAGGGTATTCAGGTGGATCCTAAGAAGATTGAGGCAGTCAAGGACTGGCCTAGACCCACATCAGCTACAGAGATCCGGAGTTTCTTGGGTTTGGCGGGTTATTACCATCGCTTTGTGGAGGGGTTTCATATATAGCAGCCCTGATGACCAGGTTGACCCAAAAGGGTGCCTAGTTCAGGTGGTCGGACGAGTGTGAGGCGAGCTTTTCAGAAGATCAAGTCACCTTTGACTACTATGTCGGTGTTGGTATTGCCCACAGGTTCAAGGCCATATACAGTATATTGTGATGCATCTCATATTGGAATTGGTGCGGTGTTGATGCAGAATGGCAAGGTTATTACATACGCTTCGCGGCATTTGAAGATTCACAAGAAGAATTACCTAGTTCATAATTTGGAGCTAGAAGCCATTATTCACACGCTGAAGATTTGGAGCCACTATTTATATGGCGTGTCATGTGAGGTGTTCACGGATCACAAGAGTTTGTAATACTTGTTCAAGAAAAAGGAGCTAAATTTGAGGCAGATGAGGTGGTTGGAGCTGTTGAAAGACTATGATATCATCATCTTGTATCATCCTGGGAAGGCCAATGTGGTGGACGATGCTTTGAGCAGGAAGTCAGCCAGTATGGGCAGCCTTGCGTATATTCCAGTCGGTGAGAGACCGCTTGCTTTGGATGTTCAGGATTTAGCCAATCAGTTCGTGAGGTTGGATGTTTCTGAGCCCAGCCGTGTTCTAGCTTGCACAGTCGGTTGTTCTTCATTATTTGAGCGTATCATAGATCGGCAGTATGATGATCCTTATTTGCTTGTCTTTAGAGACACAGTGTGGCATGCAAGTGCCAAGTAGGTTACAGTTGGAGATGACGGAGTTTTAAGGATGCAGGGTTTAGTTTGTGTGCCTAATGTGGATGGACTTCGTAAGTTAATTCTAGAGGAGGCCCATAGTTTCTGGTATTCTATTCATCCAGGCACCGCTAAGATGTATCAGGACTTGCGGCAGCATTATTGGTGGAGGAGGATGATCAAGGATATTGTTGCGTATGTAGCTCGGTGTTTGAATTGTCAACATGTAAAGTACGAGCATCAGAGACCTGGTGGTTTGCTTCAGAAGATTGAGATTCCTGAGTGGAAGTGGGAGCGTATCGCTATGGACTTCGTTGTTGGACTCCCACGGACTTAGAGGAAGTTCGACGCAGTATGGGTTATTGTAGATAGGCTGACTAAGTCAGCGCATTTTATTCCTGTGGCAGTTTCCTATTCTTCTGAGCGGTTGGCAGAGATTTATATTCGTGAGATCGTTCATCTTCATGGTGTGCACGTGTATATCATTTCTGACCGAGGTATGCATTCTACATCGCATTCTAGAGGGAAGTACAACGTGAGTTGGGTACGCAGGTCGAGTTGAGCAGATCATTTCATCCTCAGACGGACGGACAGTCCGAGTGTCGCTCCCCGTTTTCTCGTGAAAGCGGGCTTAGACATGTGACAACTCTTTTAAATGAAGGTTTTTAAAATAGAAGAGTCGCCACCTAACGATTTTAAGGTGCATTAGAGTACCTATTTGCAGATAACTCTGTTTGACTAGTCTACGTTACCAAAGATCAGGTAAGGGCTCAAATTACCTCAAAGAGAAGGTGTTAGGCACTCTTCGAGGTCCACATTTATGGTTCCCGACCGAATTTTAAACTATGTGGGATTATTGGGTTAAGCATAACTATGCGACAATAAAGAAATTAAATAAACTAAGTTGCTCATTTTTATGTCTTTAAAACAAGATGTGGAATCCTATTTTCCCGAAGAAAATTAAATTAAACTAGATGCAAAACATATACTTTACATAACGATCTTTACTAGATGCAAGGCCATATGTGATCAATAAGTATGTAACTGCAAACTAGCTAGGTGCCAATCCTAATTTTTAAACTGAAAATCACATTGAGGGTAAATTATATAGAAAAATAAATAAACATGCAAACAAATATCAAATAAGCGCATAATAAAATATTGAGAGTGCATAAGAGAGCAAAAATAAATGACTAACCTCCCTCCAAGGGATTTAAAGTAAGCATCTTATGGACATTTAGAACTCTTAAATTGGTCACCAAAGAAGCAGAAACAGGTAAGTGGGTAGACTTCTTTTCCTCGATGGCGAGTTGCCAACGAATTCTTGTGGTAATCGCGGCTCAAACACAAGGAAAGAAAAAAAAGTTATTAATAAAATGTGCGCCACCTTAAGGGCATGGCTTTATGACAATTGTTAATCACATGCCATTCAACCTTGGTGGCGAGTTTAATGTTGAGGTCAAATTAATATATAAATAAGTAAAGCACACGTAGTTTGACTAGCCGGTTGAAAAGGAGTATCAGGCAGGTAATAAGTAATTTAGTAAACGAAAACATGCCAGACCTCACAAATATTGCAACAAGTTCACATAATAAGCGAATATTCTTACAGTGAAGAAGATCAAATTAATAAATAAAAAAAATTAAAAAAGAAAGACCGACCTAGTCACTTTTAAAAAAGTACTGCTGTGTATTGGTTCGAGGACTCGACCTCAATGTCCTTAGCCTCTCACAAATTATTGATTAACTTAGAGAGGGCTCACGCACATTTAGCACAAAAAAATAAATACATGAAGAGGTTGAACTAGAACGACTAATCAGATTGATGCTAAGTATTGTTGCTAGACGTGTTACTTTTCTAGAAAGTTGAAAATAGAAGCAAACTACCATATTTATCTAGTCTTAAATAAAAGAAGTAGAGAGGTGACATTTAGATATATCCTCATGAACCTTTTAAAGATTCTTTTAGTTTTACATGATCTATACAAAGAGCACCACCAACTAGTGAAACAAAAGTAAATACATAGAAAGATAAAAACTAGCTTTATAAAGTCACTTCTTATAATCAACTTAATTATTCCTACTTAGTTTTTTAACAAATCTGATTCTCATTAACTTTATTACAAAATGACACATTCTCTTGAACCTAGTAGAGCAGTCGAGAATAGCTAAGCATGAAATGATGAAACAATATGCACAAAGTAAAAAAGGAAAACTATTCCAATAATGTGAATACGCTATAGCGACTACCAAAATTTCCTTAACACATATGCGCAATTACTGACAAGCAAATTTTACAAAGCAAAAATACCAGATAAATATCATATAGTTAACTCAAAGATTAATCAAACAATCATAGAGTAGTATTGGAGAAAATTAAAGGGAAGCCGAGCCGAACTTTTGAATCCTGACAACGAATATAGAAAGTCATAAATATCGAACTTCATATTTATAAGGGAATTGTACCGTGACAGCAATAGCGGGTAGATTTTGAGGGTAGAGCCATGTTTTAGCAATTCCTAAACATCATCGGCCGAACAACGAAGCAACAACGTAAATTGCAGCAAGAGACATAATTGTGAAAGCGGATTCCAAGCGAGTTTTCAATGCAAGTGAGTGCAGTGACAAACAGTGAAAGGGGAGATTAATAAGATGGTGAAGATAAGTGGAGAAATTAAAGAAAATTAAGGATAGTGGGGATGCGTTTGAGGCGCGATAGTGGAAGAGGTCGATGGAAGAACAATAGAGTTGATAGAAAAAAATGTGGAAGATGATTGTCTTCTTTTTCTTTTATTGTAGAGAGATGAAGAAGAGGGTATATGTCATCCCCCTCTGTGTGAAAAAATCATGATATTTAAGAGAAGACATGAGGAAAAAAACGTTAGGGAGAGTGACAATTTTTATGGAAAAGGAGTGATTTTGGGGAGTGATCCGTTTGAGATTATATTAGGAAAATTAACATAGGAATTTGAAAAAGAAGGAAAGCAAATAATTAAAAACATAAAGGAAAAGATTTAAACGGCCAGGGAAAAGATTGGAAAGAGACGTTAGGCAAATTTTGGTTGGTTTTGGGACTTTTTTTTTTTTTTTTAAAATTTTTTGTGGAGTAAGAAGTTGGAAGATAAATACTTTTAAAAAGAAAGCAGACGTTGAAGAAAACTATTAAAAAGGAAAGGAAAGATTTTCAGTAAAGGATTTTGTGGGATATGGGAATTGGGGATGCAATTTGATTTGAAAATCTTTGAACATATTTTAAAATGATGAACCATCTTTGGGATCTTCTAACACTCTACCATAAAAGTTAATCAATCTAAAATAGGCAAAAAATATATTGAATAACATGTAAATACAAAGCGAAGCTAAATTAATAAAGTGAATATACTTTGTAAAAGGCTTGAGCATGAAACATCACTGCCCCAACATTTGATGAGCTTTGATAAACGACAACTTGAAATTAGTTGCTTAAATATTCATAAATAGTAGAGGTGAAGAAATACAAACAGAATAATAAAAATGTCTTTCGCAAGAGGTAAATAAAATAATGATAATAAAATAAAGCAAAAAATATCTTTTTGCATGAAATATTAGTAATAACATTTTGGCCTTGCGAACAAAATAGTGACTCAAAGAAGTAAATTGGAAGAATGGAAGAAAGGATGGACAAAATTAGGTGTCAACACCGAGCGTACTATTCAGATTTTAGAGGATATGCTCCGAGCATGTGTTATTGACTTTGGAGGTTCTTGGGATTAGTTCTTGCCGTTAGCGGAGTTTGCCTACAACAACAGTTATTAGTCGAGCATCCAGATGGCTCCCTATGAGGCATTATATGGTAGGTGGTGTCGGTGGCCGGTTGGGTGGTTTGAGCCGGTAGAGGCTCATTTGTTGGGTATAGATTTAGTTCAGGATACCTTGGAGAAGGTTAAGATCATTCAGGATAGGCTTCGTACAGCTCAGTCCAGGCAGAAGAGTTATGCCGGCCGTAAGGTTCGTGATATGGCATTCATGGTCGGAGAGCGAGTGTTTCTTCGGGTGTCGCCCATGAAGGGCATGATGAGATTTGAGAAGAAGGGCAAGCTAAGCCCTAGGTTCATCGGTCCTTTTGAGATCATTGATCGAGTGGGAGAGGTGGATTACAAACTTGTGTTGCCGCCGGGTTTATCAGTTGTGCATCCAGTGTTTCATATATCCATGCTTCGGAAGTATCACGACGATCCATCTCATGTGTTAGACTTCAGCATTGTCCAGTTGAACAAGGACTTGACCTATGAGGAGGAGCCGGTAGTAGTTATTTTAGACCGGTAGGTTCGTCACTTGAGATCGAAGAGTTACCCTTCGATTCGTGTTTAGTGGAGAGGTCAGCCTGTCGAGGTAGCTACCTGGAGTCCGAGTCTGATATGCAGAGCCGATATCCCCATCTTTTCACCGCCTCAAGTACTTTTCTATGTTCATTCGAGGACGAACGGTTATTTTAGAGGTGGAAAATGTGATGACCCAAAAGGTCATCTCTTATTTTAGAAGTCAAATCTCTATTTTGAGGCCTTAAAAACCTCCTTTTGTCTCTTCTTAATTTGCGTGCACAGTCCGAGCGTATATCCGGAAAGCCTTTATGTGAAAATTTAAGAAAAATGCTAAATTTTGCTTTTAAAATTAAATTAAGTTGACTTCGGTCAACATTTTGGGTAAACGGATCTGGACCCATTTTGACGATCCCCGAGAGTCCGTAGAAATATATAGGATTTGGGCGTATGCCCGAAATTGAATTCCGAGGTCCCTAGCCTGAGAAATGAATTTTTGAAGAAAATTGTTTAACTAAAAATATAAGGATTTTTGGATAAATGAATAACATTCGATCTTGTTGGTATCGGGCCCGTATTTTGGTTCCGGAGCCCGGTACAAGATTAATATGGTATTTAAGTCGTGTTTGTGAAATTTGGTGAGAAACGAAATTTATTTGACGTGATTCGGACCCTCAGTTGTGAAAATAGAAACTTTAAGAGTTCTTGAGAGATTTTCCTTGATTTTGATGCTAAATTCGTAGTTTTAGCTGTTATATTGGCGATTTGATTGCGCGAGCAAGTCCGTATGATGTTTTTAGACTTGTATGCATATTTGGTTTGGAACCCCGAGGGATCGGGTGAGTTTTGGATATGCCACGACGTATTTTACACATAGGAATTCCTGTTGTATTGCTGTTTCTGGTATTTTGGTACCTTGTGCTTCGCGTTCGCGAAGCAACTTTCGCGAACGCGAAGTTCAACTTGGGCTGGGGAGGGAATTGTTCTTCGCGAACGCGGAGCACTGGGGGGCTGCTCTTCGCGAACGCAACCGGCATCTCGCGAACGCGTAGAGTAAAAAAGAGGTAGGCTGGGAGTCTCTGAGTTGTTCTTCGTGAACGCGGTCTAAGGCCCGCGAACGCGATGATCAGGGGGGAAAGATCATCGCGGACGCGAACATCGCAAACGCGAAGGCCCTTTTGGCTGCAATGCTTCGCAAACGCGACAGGACCTTCACGAACGCGAAGAAGGCCTGTCCAGTGTTCTAAAAACAGAATCAAAAACGGGAATTTGCCATTCTTTCATATTTTCAAAACCAAGGGAGCTTAGAGGCAATTTTTAAGAGACAAGTTCTTCTCCAAAGTGTTGGTATATGATTCTAAACCACTTTCTTTCAATTACCCATTGCATTTTATCAATTTTCATCCTAAAATCTAGGGTTTTCATGGTAGAAATTTGGCATTTGGGTAGAATTAGAGCTTTTTGTATAATTGGGATTTAGACCACGATTTGGCGTCGGATTTTAAAACTAATTACATATTTGGGATCGTGGGTGAATGGGTGAATGGTCCGAACCTCGAGTTTTGACCAAGCGGGCCCGGGGCGGATTTTGACGGGACAGTTTGGGAAAATTAAATTTATGCATTGTAGTTGATTCCCTTAGCAATAATTTTTTATATTGAGTTAATTGTGGCTAGATACGAGGGGATTGGAGGTAAAATCTAGAGGGAAAGCGGTATTTGAGGCTTGATTTTGGCCGTGGAATCGAGGTAAGTGTTTGGTCTAACCTTAGCTTGAGGGAATAGGTATTGTTGTCTTACTTGCTATGTGTTTGTTTGTTGAGTACGGCGTATAGGTGTGATGACGAGTATCTA
The DNA here is from genome assembly GCF_000393655.2 of Nicotiana sylvestris. NCBI lineage: Eukaryota > Viridiplantae > Streptophyta > Magnoliopsida > Solanales > Solanaceae > Nicotiana > Nicotiana sylvestris. The sequence goes on from NC_091058.1 coordinate 69,355,100, forward strand.
TACATTGTTGTTGGGTCATAGCATGCAAATGAGCCCTATACTTGTAACCATTGTGTCTCTTATCACGTATTGTTCATGCTTAAGCTGGTTACTCTTCATGTTGAACATGTTTGGTTATATTTTCTTGTTATTGGGTAATTGTTGCGTGTTGACTCAAGTTGAGACTTACATTGTGAATTTAACTGTTGAAACGAGATTGGTTATAGCTGATTCCCTTGCCGGAATGTTATTGTTTCTATTTTTTGGGTGAGGAAAGAGTGATAAAGCACGAAGGGTGATGCCGTGCACATTCGTACTTATGCATATGGTGAGGAAGAGTGATAAAGCACGATTGGTGATGCCGTGCACATTTCTATTATTCATATGGTGAGGAAGAGTGATAAAGCACGAAGGGTGATGCCGTGCACATTTCTATTATTGATTGCATGGTAAGGATTGAGAGTAAAAGCACGAAGGGTGATGCCGTGCATTTTTTGTTTGCTGTGATTATTTGCTGTTATCGGTTCAAGTGCATTAATTGTCTAATTTTTGTTACTACTGTGATTCCTTATTCTAGTACCCCCATAGCATGTTGTCCCTTCCCGTTAATTTTTGTTTAGCTTTTGTTAGTATATTGTTTAACTGGTCAGGTTTATGTTGGTTGTCGTGTCCTAGCCTCGTCACTATTTCATCGAGGTTAGGCTCGGCACTTACCAGTACATGTAGTCAGTTGTACTGATACTGCACTCTGCACTTTCTATGTAGATCTCGGTGCCAGACCTTGTGAGTAGAGTTCGAGTAGCTGCCTTCAGTCCATTGGAGACCCAAGGTAGTCCTGCAGGCGTCTACAGGCCCTGGCGTCCCCTTCTATCCTATTTCTCTTCTGTTTTATTTACTTTCGAGACAAATGTATATTTCTTTGTTCAAACCATTGTTTGTAATATTCGTAGACTGTTCGTGAGTTGTAACACCAGTTCTGCTTGGAGTTCTATTACGATTTTGTTATTTGTATTAAGATAATATATTAAATCTATTCTTTCGCATTTTTTCCGCTGATTTACTATTGTTAACTTGTAGATTGTTAAAAGATAAAGGAAAAGGTAAAATATTCTGTAACGTTGGCTTGCCTAGCGAGTACAATGTTAGGTGCCATCACGGTCCCGACGGTGGAAAATTCGGGTCGTGACAACGGTATTCCGGGAGATCCTCCAGCATTGCATATTTATTTTGGGACTACGAAACGGTATTCTGGGAGATCCCCTTACACATTTACGTTTGGGACTATAGGACGGTATCCCGGGAGATCCCCTGTTGTTATTACTGTGTTCTGAGTTGTTGTCTTTCATTGATTTTATTCCTGTTAGATTTTCGTATTTATTTTTACTGCGGTACTTCATTTTGTATTATTTCATTATATTTATACCAGTAGGGACTTGAGCTAATCTCGTCACTACTCTACCGAGGTTAGGCTTGGCACTTACTGGTACCGTTGTGATGTACTTATGCCCTTTTCTGTACATATTTTTCGTGTGCAAATCCAGATTCATCGTACCAGCCTCATCACTAGTTGCAGTCGATGCTGCTCATTGGAGACTTCAAAGTACATCTGCCCACACCCGCAGATCCTTGGAGTCCCTCTCTGCCCCCCTATGTTAATTTTTTCCTCTTTCTGTAGAAATGATGTATAGAACAACTAAGCCTTCGTAGTAGCTTGTGACTTGAGGGTTTACAGATTTTGAGAGTTTGTTTCGTACATTTCAGAAGTGATAATTGTATATGTCTAGTGGCATTCAGTTGCTTATTAGATATTTGTCACTGTTAGCAGTTAATGTTCATGCTGTTGTTTCATTTCTGCAAAGTGTTAGGCTTATCTAGTCGTAGAGACTAGGTGCCGTCATGACGGTTCATGGAGGGAGAAATTGGACCGTGACATATTTACATTTTTTTAAAAGGGTATTATGGTAATTTAACTTTTTAGTTAAGAACTTCCCACTTGTATAATAACTAGTTTCGAGACACATGAACGCATGTGTGTCCCATACAAGTTATACAGATAGTATAAATTAAATCATAGTGAAATTGTAGTATAATGAGTAATAGAGATTATAAAGGCAAAGAACACAAGCTCGAAAATTGATTGTATTATTTGTCAAGAAAATTAAAATATAGCTAAAAAGCTATTGTTATAAACTTTATAATAAAAAATCAATATTTAATAATCAAATAGCTGTACTAGCGTAAGAGACAAATATTATAGAATTTTTGTATTACCAGAGTAATTTTGAAAATATATATTTTAAATCCTATCACTTCATTAAAAAAAATAAAAGAGAAAGCTGTTTAAGAAAGAAAAGGAACAAACCCTTCGGGTGTGTTTGGTACGTAGGAAAATATTTTCCGGAAAATGTTTCCAATTTTCTCATATTTGGTTGGCTTAAATATTTTGGGAAATATTTTCCTCCAATTGAAGGAAAATATTTTTTTTATCAAGAGAAGGGAAAACATTTTCCAAAACTCATTCTCAACCTTCCCCACCCTCACTAACCTACCCCACCCCCTCTCCAAAAAAAGGTTTTGTTTTTCAAATTTCAGTTTTTCCGTTATCACCCACCATACTACTTTATTTTGTAATTTAAATTTCTGTTATTTTTTCGTTTTACTGCCCCCCAGCCCCGCCCCCCCCCCCCCCAAATTCTTTTTAAATATAATTTTCAGTTTTAATTTTATTATTTATCGGTTTAAATGCTCAAAATTTTACAAGTTCCAAAATTATGAGTTCGGAGGTTTACGTATTTGGAAGTTTACAGGTTTAAAAATTATAAAGTTTACGGGTTCGAAATTCCGCGGCTTTGAAAGTTTAGCGGTTCGAAAGTTTATGAAATTTGTGGGTCCGGAAGGTTGTTGATTTGAAAGTTTAAGCTTCATGTTTATTATATCTAAATTATTTATGAATACTCTTGAGAAGTCATTTTTCCTTAATTTACGTATCAAATACCGGAAAATGAATAAGATTACTACTTGTTTTCCAAGAAAATATTTTCCGTTATACCAAACACACCCTTCATCTGATTAGAAATTACTCGAGTAAGAGTTTAAAAATACCTATCTATCTTTGCTTCTTCCATCAAAGGACTCATCCAATTGTAAAAGGTCCGTAGGAATTGGTATTCTTAAACTCTGGAACTCTACCTCCTCCGCATAACGGCATTTGTTGGATATAGTATGTTATAGCTTCAATTTAGTTAGTAGCAATAACATTAAGGTTAGAATCCATATACCCGTAGAAATCAAAAAACTAAATATATAATAGCAAAGAGCAAATATGTTCTTCTCAAAGTATCATAATTTCAGCTGATCGATGCTTTCTTTTATTTCTCAAGGCAGTGCCAAGGCTTATAGCTTCCTGGGGTTACATCGTTTTACTATTTGCGTCTCTCTCACTTCAAGTCAAAGAAATATTTTTTTAATGATAATTTGATCAATACGTGCAATGTTTTCTATAAGAGAATATTATCAATGTTTGCTCTCTAAAAGCATTTCAAACCTTGTGATATATAAAACTGTTATATACATTTATGGGCATTGCTGCACCATCAATCAATTATATAGACGTTTGGGGTTCTCTAGTACTAAACGTTTCTTTAATTAAGGGTTCTCTAATTCTAAACAAACGGTTGTTTCTTTAAGTAACACACGTCTTGGACTTCTTTTTCAACTTTTTGAACATAAGATACTGGAAAATATAATTAATCAAAAAGAGAATATCACCAATTTTTTGAATAGTACAAATAGATCATTTAATGAGAGAGAATTTTAATTTTAGGTGGAGGGTAAATTTGTTATTTAATTTTTGAATGATATTTTAGTAAATTAACTTTACACCAAAAGGCTTCACACTTATAATATATTATTATTATTATTATTATTATTATTATTATTATTATTATATGATACAGATTATATATATGGTAACGTATGGCCTTCTCTAAGGACCACAATTTAAAATTAAAGTTAGTTCAGTATGCTAAATTTTGCCTTTAAAGGAAGAGATTTTTACCTTTCTATACACTATTTGAAACATTATTGAAAATAGGTGAATTTAACTATATTCAGGCCCTAAATAACCGCCTTCTTGCATAGTTTTGATAATAAAAGTGATAACAAAATGCTCTTATTAGTGCTTTTCATGACTTGCAGGTATTATATGACTAGGGAAGGCTAGGGAGTACTTTTGGAGTCAAAAATTGAAGAAAGAAAGGCCATCCGTGAAATATCCCAAGTGAACCATGCAAAAACAGGCTGAAGAATCAGAGAAATGATTCTGCCGCGGTTCCACCGCGACCGCGGCAGAACCGCGGTGAAGACTGCTCGCGGGCAGAAGGAGATTCAGAGGAGCTGTTTGGCCGCGGTTCCACCGCGACCGCGGCAGAACCGCGGCAGGCGCGAGAAAGTTCAGGGACTAAAGTGCAAAACACGAAATTTTTAGCCCAAAACCCTATTTTTAAACACTAGACTTCGCCCAAGAGAGGAGGTATTGATTTTTAGAGTTTCTTAGGAAGGAAAACCATTGTGAGAGATCACCCATAAACATCTTTCTTCTTTTCTTTGATTTTTATTGCAAGTTTTATGATGAATATTATCTTAGTTTGTTTACCCATAGTTATGAGTAGCTAAATCCTCTGTCTAAGGTTTTGGTGGAACCTATTGGGGGATGAACTTCTTGTTTATGTGAATACAAATTGCTAGTTTCAATCTTTATTTATTCAACTATGTTCTTGTTGTAGTTAATTGACAGGATCCTCAATTAGTTGTGCATATTTAGTGTGCATAACTCGGGAGAGAGTGCATATTTAGGTTATTGTTGAACAACACTACTCCCAAAGTATAAGAGGGATCTATAACTGCGGGTTTAAAGGCGAGATTAGGGATAACGAAGTCTTGAGTGCAGTTTGAAGTGAACTGTGTTAATTAAAGCTAGCTAGTGTATCTCGGGAGAGTGCATTGAGTATATTGCGGTGATTACTCGGGAGAGATTTACGGTAAGATGAGCGTTCATGATTGATAGAGGTGTGTTGGTCAATTTGTATGAAGCATAAACAGAAGGGATTCCATCAATAGGGGAATTCATTACCTTAGCATTTTCTCATTATTGTTTACAACCTCAGCATTTTAGTTTATAGCTTGCTATTTACTTGCAATCTTAGTTAGTAAAGAAACCATCAACGGTGATTCAAATGTCTGGGAAAGTTGGTTCTCAAGAGTTTAGTAGTTCTAAAGATAGTGATTGATAGGTTAATTCTCTATGGATTCGACTCTGGACAGAACTCAGGTTATATTTGCAACGTCCGCATTGTCCTTTTTATAAGGCATAGTTGGGCGTGATCAAATTTTGGTGCCGTTGCCGGGGAATTAACGGAATTATCGAATACCATTGATAAAAATACAAAAAAATTCTTAGTATAGTCAGTCTTCTCTACACCAAGATTTGATTGAAAATTTTGACGGTTGTTACGTGGTTGCACAGGTGTATGTCTAGAAACTCTACGAGGACTGGAGAAGTACTTGAAGGACTCTCAGACCCAGAGAAAACATTTCGGATATTGAACCGTGCCAATAAAAGACTTTAACAACCTCATCAAACACACAACCTCGAAATTGACATGGGTGGCGTAGACAACGTCAACGGAAATGGCAGAGATAGGGCACCTCCTATGCCTGAGGCTGCACTATATGATTGGGCACAACCCACAACTGACAATCTGGCCACTGCCATTGTTGTGCCCGCGATATAAGCTGAATCATTCTAGATCATGAACAACATGTTGCACTTGCTGCAAAACAAGGGATTATTTTCTGGGACACTAGCCGAAGATCCTCAACAGCACTTGAAGAACTTCCTATCGATTTGCAAAACTCAAAGGCAACCCAACGTAACTCCGGAAGCAATCAGACTGTTATTATTTCCATTCTCGGTGACAGGAGCTGCTCAGGTCTGGCTAAACTCACTCCCCATAAACTCTATAGAAACTTGGGATGAGTTAGTCAAGCAATTTCACATCAAGTTCCACCCGCCCAACAAAACAGCTCAACAAATTGATGAGATCGTGAGCTTTAAACAGAAACCAATGGAGACACTGGATGAGACATGGAGCCGGTTTAAAGGAATATTGGTTATATATCCACACCATGGTATTCTAGATCAGATGTTGGGACAACGGTTTTACATGGGACTGTCAGATAGCATGAAGAACATTGTAGATGCCTCAGCTGGTGGGGCATTTTTGAGCAAAACTTGGAGAGAAGGCCAGAGTCCGCTTGACAAAATGGCTCAAAATTCGGGGTGGACGACGAGGAATGCACCTATCACTCCAGCGGTACACTCAGTGCCTTTTGACCCATCAAATTCCATGGCTGAAAATGTAGCGACCCTTTTGACACAGATGAGCATACTCACCAAAAAGGTGGAGGAATCGGGGCAGAAACAGCAAGTGCACATTGTAGATACCACCAATGGGGGCTTGTGCACATCTTGCATTAGTCAGCCAATTGGTAATCCGTGGAATGTTGAGCATGATCATCATCATCAACACCTTGAGGACATGAACTATGTGTCAAACTATGGAGGCCAGAGACAGGGCAATCAAAACTGGGGTCAGCAAACTCAGCAGCCATACAGACCACCTCAGCCACAGTACAACGCTGGAAACATGGGAGGTATGAGACCCCCCAACAATATGACACCTTATCCAAGGTCACAGGGGTACAACAGTCAACAGCAAGGGTATCTCCCACCTCAGCAACAACATGATGGAAGGCAAGAAGATGGGTTCACAAGACTTGAAGCAATGATGCAGCAGGTGATTGGGTCCAATACAAAAATAAATGAAAGAGTATATGCACAGGACGCAGCAATCAAAAATATTGAAGTGCAATTGGGCCAAATTTCAATTTCTTTGAACAATCGTCCTCAGGGGACATTACCTGCAGATACCCAAATCAATCATAAAGATCAGGGCCCGAAGCAGCTGATGGCGGTGAGTCTCCGTAATGGCAGGGATCTTGATGTAGATCAGGAGAGAGCTCGTGACAATATACAGGATCAGACACTCATTCAGGTACCCATTGAGCTAGATGATTCCACAAGGCTGATAGATGTGACAATCCAGCCTGCTCAGGAAGAAAAGAATACTCAGCCGGAGACCGAGAAAGTTGCTGAAGCAGTTGAAGAGCCGGTAGTAGAGATAGTAGCTGAGAAAGAAAAGTCCCAAGAGATTGGGAAGAAAAAACCTCCTGCTCCATTTCCACAGAGGTTGGACAAGCATCAAAAGGAGGAGCAGTACAAAAAGTTCTTTGAAATGCTCAAGCAAATTCAGGTTAATATTCCATTGATTGAAGCTTTAAAGGAGATGCCTGGATACGCGAAAATGATGAAAGATTTAATGTCCCGGAAATTTGACTTCCAAGACTTGGCCACGGTGACACTTACTCAGACGTGCAGTGTAGTGGTAACTAGACCTGTTGCTGAAAAGCTCTCTGATCCAGGGAGTTTTGCTATTCCATGCACTATTGGAAACTTTTCTTTTGCAAAAGCACTTTGTGATTTAGGGGCCAGCATTAATCTTATGCCCCTGGTCATTTACAAAAGGTTGGGGATTGGGAGAGCTAGACCCACCTCTATGTTGTTGCAGCTGGTTGACAGGACTGTGAAGCGTCCATTTGGGATCCTTGATGATGTACTTATTCAGGTGGGGAAATTCGTATTCCCTGCAGATTTTGTGATATTTGATTGCAAAGTGGATGAAGAAATTCCTATCATCTTAGGAAGACCATTCTTGGCTACAGGGAGAGCTCTTATTGATTGTGAGACCGGGGAACTTAAGATGAGGCTCAATGACGAAGAGATTGTATTCAATGTGCATAAATCTATGAGGCGACCAAGTGAGTTCACCAATTGCTCTCTTATTGATGTCGTGGATGTAATTGTACAGTCTGATGATGAAGTGTTGACGGTTGAGGATCCCCTCGCTGCATGTTTGACGAATTTGGAGGAAGTGAATAGTGAGAACTTGGCGGAATGGGTGTTGGCACTGGAAGGTTGAGGGTCTTGGGAAAGAAATCTAGAGTTTGAGCCCCTACACTTAGAAAAGAGGGAGACTCCTCCAGCTAAGCCATCCATTGAAGAACCACTGAAGCTAGAACTAAAGCCATTGCCAGCCCACCTCAGGTATGAATTTCTGGGACCTGAATCCACTCTACCTGTTATTATCTCATCTGGTTTGTTAGATGTGTAGGTCCAACAGCTTCTACAGGTATTGAAGGAGTGCAAAACTGTCATTGGGTGGACCATGGAAGACATCAAGGGGATCAGCCCCGCTTACTGCATGCATAAGATTCTGCTGGAAGAGGGGCACAAACCTTCCAGGGAACATCAGAGGAGGCTGAACCCAAATATGAAGGAAGTGGTGAAGAAGGAGGTGATAAAGTGGTTAGATGCGGGAATTATTTTCCCAATCTCTGACAGCAACTGGGTTAGCCCAGTTCAATGTGTGCCTAAGAAGGGTGGCATGACGGTTGTGAAGAATGAAAACAATGAACTAATCTCAACGAGAACCGTCACAGGCTGGAGAATTTGCATGGATTATCAAAAGTTGAATCTAGCCACCCGGAAAGACCACTTCCCACTTCCCTTCATCGATCAGATGCTGGATAGATTGGCATGGAGGTCACACTTTTATTTTCTGGATGGGTACTCAGGGTACAATCAGATTTCCATTGCACTTGAGGACCGAGAGAAGACCTCCTTCACATGCCCTTATGGCATTTATGCCTTTAGAAGGATGCCCTTTGGCCTATGCAATGCACTCGCCATATTCCAACGGTGCATGATGGCCATATTCACTGACATGGTTGAGGATATAATGGAGGTGTTCATGGATGACTTCTCAGTGGTGGGAAGTTCATTTGATGAGTGCCTGGTGAATCTGATGTGTGTGCTGAAACGGTGCATCGAGACTAATCTGGTGCTGAACTGGGATAAGTGTCATTTCATGGTACAAGAAGGCATAGTCTTGGGGCACCGGGTGTCAAGCAAGGGAATAGAAGTAGATCGAGCAAAGGTTGATGTAATAGCAAAGCTGCCTCCACCAACTTCGGTTAAAGCAATTAGAAGTTTTCTTGGACATGCCAGTTTCTACAGGCGGTTCATAAAAGACTTCTCCAAAATCACCAAACCTCTCTGTAAGTTATTAGAGAAAGATCTCCCGTTTGTATTTTCTGATGATTGCAGGGTAGCGTTTGAGGAGTTGAAGCAGAGGCTGGTCACAACACCCATCATTATTGCCCCCAACTGGGAGCAACCATTGGAACTAATGTGTGACGCTAGTGACTACGCAGTGGGGGCAGTGCTGGGCCAGCGGAAGGACAAATTGATGCACCCAATCTACTATGCCAGCAGAACGCTGAGTGGAGCCTAGTTGAACTATACGATGACTGAAAAAGAGATGCTAGCTGTGGTGTTCGCATTCGACAAGTTCCGATCCTACCTGATAGGATCAAAGGTAATCGTCTACACTGACCTTGCCGCTCTCAGGTACTTAATAGAAAAGAAAGACTCTAAGCCACGCCTGATTCGTTGGGTGTTGCTGTTTCAAGAGTTCGATCTTGAAATACGTGACCGCAAGGGCACTGAGAATCAAGTCGCTGATCACCTATCACGACTTGAGGGAGCTGAAAATGCAATTGAAGTTAAGGAAATTCTGGAAACTTTTCCAGACGAGCAACTGCTCATCACCACTCATCAGGAAGCACCATGGTATGCAGACTTGGCCAATTACCTGGCCAGTGGTATAGTTCCTCACGACCTTTCATCGGTCTAGAGGAAACGATTTTTTCGTGAAAGCTGCTTGTACTATTGGGATGAGCCCTATCTCTTTCGAATATGCCTGGATAACATGATCCGGAGATGCGTCTCCGAGATAGAACAATCTTCTATTTTGCAGGCTTGTCATGCATCGACTTATGGTGGACACTTTGGAGGGATCAGGACAGCAGCAAAGGTGCTAGAAGCCGGATTTTTCTGGCCGACTGTGTTTAAAGATGCTCACTCATGGGTGTAGGGATGTAATGAATATCAACGCACCGAGAACATTTCCCGGTGCCACGAGATGCCCATGAACCTAATTTAGGAGATAGAAGTGTTCGACGTCTGGGGGATTGATTTCATGGGTCCTTTCGTCAGCTCATATGGCAATAAGTACATCCTTGTTGCTGTAGACTATGTGTCCAAGTGGGTGGAAGCTGTAGCGTTGCCCACCAATGATGCGAGAGTGGTGGTGGGGTTTCTAAAGAAGAACATATTCACCCGCTTTGGGACACCACGTGCGATTATCAGCGACGGAGGCACTCACTTCTGCAATAGAGCCTTCGAGAAGTTGCTTTTAAAATACGATGTGCGCCACAAGGTGGCTACTCCATACCATCCGCAGACTAGTGGACAGGTTGAGGTATCCAACAGGGAAATCAAGAGTGTGTAACAAAAACTGTGAACGCCACAAGAACTGATTGGGCAAGGAAGCTAGATGATGCACTCTGGGCCTACAGAACAGCTTTCAAGACACCAATTGGTATGTCACCATACAAGTTAGTGTTTGGGAAGGCCTGTCACCTACCTGTAGAACTCGAGCATAAAGTGTGGTGGGCACTGAAACAACTAAACTTAGGCATGGAAGTTGCGGGCACGTCAAGAGTCACAGAATTGCATGAGCTCGAGGAGTTCAGGTATCTTGCTTTTGAGGGCACAAGGCTGTACAAAGAGAGAATGAAGAGGCTACACGATCAGAACATTGTTTAGCGAAATTTCAAACCTGGGGACATGGTATTGCTATACAACTCAAGACTGAGGTTGTTCCCGGGTAAGCTGAAGTCACGATGGTCTGGACCATTTCGAGTAGTTGAAGTTTTCCAGTCAGGAGCGGTTGACGTTGCCACTGAGAATGACTCTCGTACATTTAGAGTCAATGGTCAGAGATTGAAGTTGTATGTGGGTATGAGCGAGCCCAAGGAAGGGTCTGAACTGCAGTTGACTGAACCACAGAGGTCGAGCGAGCCTTAACTGCACTCATCTGGGTCGTGCCGCGACGTTAAATCAGGCGCTGCATGGGAGGCAACCCATGAAATTGTTGTAAGTGTAACTCTTCTTAAAAAAAAGGGCATCAGAATCAGAGATGGGCTCAGACCGCGGTTCTACCGCGACCGCGGTCAAACCGCGGTCCTGACCCTTCTCTGAACCCAGGCCATCGTGGTTTTACCGTGACCACGGTCAAACCGTGGTCAAGAGGGCCATCTGAACTTGGCCTACCGCGGTCCTACCGCGACCGCGGCAGAACCGCGGCAGACGCAGACAGGGTCCAGGTAAATTTTTTTTTTCTGTTTTGTTTAATTTTTTTTCTTTCCCCCTTTACCCAAAATACCCCCCCACCTACCACTAAACCATCTCCCACCTGCCCAGAACCACCAACCCCCCCCCCCACTCCTTTATCTCTAATTTCTCTCTAACCTCTCTCTATCTTCTCTCTTCTCCTCTCATCTTCACAAAACTTCATTAACATCCTCCCCTACTTTCCACCTTCACCACCCATTTTCCCTCAACCAAATAAGTAAGTTTTTCTCTCTCTCTATTTCATCTTCTAAATTAGTGTAAATTTGGTCTAAACTTATTTTCGTTAAACCCTAGGTAGGAATAATGTAGATTTCCTTTCAATTTTTGCTTTTTCTCTTTTTTTTTATTGTTGTATTTGCTTCTTGTGGATTTATTTGGTGCTAAAATGGTTGGGTCTTTGTTCTACTTCGATTGTGGGGGTTGTTTAGATGTTTTGGAGGCCTAGAAATAATTTTTGCGGTGTATCTTGTTGGCGGGACCTTTTTGGCCGGAAATTTGGGGCTTGTGGTGCTATTTTGAGGCATTTTGTGCCTACACTAGGTTGTGATGGTATTGTATTTGGTGAATGGTGGTGTTATTTTTAACGTGACTCACTTGAGGGAGTAAGTGTGGGGTATTGTATGCTTGTGGGGCCATTGTGGAGATTGTAACTTTGAACACATCACGAGTTGAGGGTTTGGCATAGTGTCTAAATGGAGTAAATGGGAGATATTATTTGGTGTCATCGGGTGGTGAAGTTTGAGTAACCATCCGGCTGGCACATGTAGGATATATTTGATGGTTCTTTTGTATTCTTTACAGGTCATATGGCTCGTAAGAAGCAAAAGAGATCGACAGGCACGTCCCAACAGCCTACTTATGATGCTTCTAGGTTCGAATCTGAAGTGGCAGAGGACGACTTTCATGCCAAGGCCTTAAAAAGCTTCATCCCTGAAATACTGATTGACAGGGTAGCCCTCCGTGCAGAAAAGGAGGAGATGTATGAGGAAATCCGGCGAAGGGAAATGGAGTTCTTATTTGATGAACCTGAAACGGTGAACAGGATGCTTGTACGGGAGTTCTACGCGAACTGCCCAGCTCATATGCTGTGGTAGGTGACTGTGCGAGGCACATGGGTAGATGCCTCAGTGGAAACTATTCGACAGGTATTGCGGCTGCCCCCGTTTACTGGTGACGTCGACTATTACTAGGACGCCCCAGGTGTCACTTGGGATACTATGACTGATGTACTCTGCGCAGGGGGGCAACCAATCTGGATACGTGACCACATCACCCTGAACTCCAATTCGTTCACCCATTTGGCTAACTGTTGGCTCACTGTCATTTGCAGCCGGTTCTTGCCCTCAGGCAATACGACTGATGTGAACTTCCAAAGAGCCCTTTTGACGTGGTGCTTCATCACAAAGAAAGATTTTGATGCGGCAAGGCTTATTGGTGACGAAATGATCATACGGTCCCCGCTGAGGTCAAAAGGATTTTACTTTCCCTCCCTGGTGACTACATTGTGCCTGCGGAAGAATGTCCCCACAAATCCTGCTAATGGAGACTTGCCCCCTAAAACAGCCTTCAAAGCTTCGAGCATCAGAGTGGGCAGGGGTGCATGCACCACTATTGAGATCGATGATGAGGATGATGACCCGGTTCTTATGGCACCATCCAGGAGATCCTATGACAGTGCCAGACCCTCTCGGCGCCCCCATGCTGGGCTGGCTTATCCAGATCACAGTCCACCCATCCTATGTTGCGTTCTATGGAGGAAGAGGTCGCCGATCTTCGCACCTCGGTGGAGGTCCTACACACGCGTATGGATGGCATGTCTCAGCGGCAGGCCAGGTCTGAGAGCCGGTTCATGTCCTGGTTCCGTGCTGTGGGGAAAGCTTATCATGTGGACCCCAGAACAGTCTCCGACTCTGATTTAGTCTCAGGGAAGTCTTCTTACCCTTCTGCTCTTTACATTCTTGATATGACATGGGGACATGCCATGACTTTAAGTGTGGGGTGGGAGACTTGCTTTAGTGATATGTGTACTGTACATAGACATTGTATGTGTTGTAGCATGAAATTGATGTTGTTGTATACAATTGACTGTACTTATATGAGGAGTCTGACTTGGCCCAACAACGGACACTTGTCGACGGGTCTCTTGAGGGTCCAAATTGGATATATATAAAAATAAAAAAAATAAAAAAAAGGTAGAAGACTCTTCCTGAGGACGGACCACTTGGACAAGTACTCTTGAGGGAAGTAGTCCATGAAGATTTTTTTTCTTTTTATTTTATTTATTTATTCCTTTTAGGCAGTGTAGTAAGTCCCCCTTGGTTTTTCTTTTGGCCACGGTTCTTTTCCAAGGGTTTTTCTTGAACCGGGTTAGGTAGATTTTCCTTTTGTAGTTAGGACTAAGATGGGTAAAGGCTAGAATGCTACCCTGGATGTACACACCTGCAAACAACTAAAATGAACTTGAGAGTGTGACGTCTAGGCTCAGTTGTGGACTTGTAAATCTATGCCTTAATTTTGCACATCTTGCTTTGCTTGAACGCTCGTATGAGTGTGTTGATAAACTGATTCAGAACGAGTTACATGCTAAGTGTGTGAGATTTTACTTGCATTCTGTGCTTGCATGCGATACCTAGAACTTGCCCTGTGTGTTTGCAAAGCGAAATAGAAGCTGTTTGGTTTTAGAGATGATTGAGGCATTTCTTTGTGTAAGCCTATATATAATGGTGAATCCACCTGTCTATATTGTCATAGTTAACCCTTTTGAGCTTGAAGCCTGTTCTTTGATAACCCTATAATGACCTATATCCCTGTGTTTGAATAGCTGATTATTTGAACCTATACCTCCGAGAAGCACTTGAATCACTAAGGAACATACAAAAGTCAAAGTGTGGGGTGGTAGGGAGTTAGCGAAAAGAAAAAAAGGGAATCAGGAATGAATCATTTGAATAGTGCACTGGCATTTAAAAAAAAACAAGAAGCCAGTTGTACCTAAAGAAAAGTAGGGGTCACCTGTGAAACAAAAATGTGGAGGAATGATTAGGCTGAGCAGGGAAATTGAGATAAAAGGAAGTGTGTATTAAAAGTGCTTAAGGAGGTTAGTCACTACATCCAAATGTATCCTACCCGGCCCTTAGCCTACATTACAACCAAATAAAGACCTCTTGATCTTTGACTAAAACAGCTCGATTAGTAGAGTACTACACTATGGGCAAGCTTATGGTGTGTCTGTGTGGCATGTGAATGTTCTTTGCTGAGAGTGAGTGAATTCTTTCTATCTTCGGTTCCTTGTGTTTGAATTTTATGCGTGTGGAACTTCTCTCAGATTTTTTATGTGAGGGAATGTGACTCGGGAAGGAAAAGTAAGTCTTCACCTCTGTTAGAGTAACTAGAGTGAGCGCAAGTATGTCATGGCAGTAGAGTCTGCATCTAGGGTATGACCGGCACATTGCTTAGGTTGTTCCGTCAAAATGGCGGGTGTGACATACTTGGGGTAATGCATCAAACGGTTAGGCTTAGAAGTGTGGTTTAGCTTGCTCGAGGACGAGCAAAGGTTTAAGTGTGGGGTGTTGATAATAGGTGAATTTAACTATATTCAGGCCCTAAATAACCGCCTTCTTGCATAGTTTTGATAATAAAAGTGATAACAAAATGCTCTTATTAGTGCTTTTCATGACTTGCAGGTTATATATGACTAGGGAAGGCTAGGGAGTACTTTTGGAGTCAAAAATTGAAGAAAGAGAGGCCATCCGTGAAATATCCCAAGTGAACCACGCAAAAACAGGCTGAAGAATCAGGAAAATGATTCTGCCGCTGTTCCACCGCGACCGCGGCAGAACCGCGGTGAAGACTACTCGCGGACAGAAGGAGATTAAGAGGAGCTGTTTGTCCGTGGTTCCACCGCGACTGCGGCAGAACCGCGGCAAGCGCGAGAAAGTTCAGGGACTAAAGTGCAAAACACGAAATTTTTAGCCCATAACCCTATTTTTAAACACTAGACTTCGCCCAAGAGAGGAGGTATTGATTTTTAGAGTTTCTTAGGAAGGAAAACCATTGTGAGAGATCACCCATAACCATCTTTCTTCTTTTCTTTGATTTTTATTGCAAGTTTTATGATGAATATTATCTTATTTTGTTTACCCATAGTTATGAGTAGCTAAATCCTCTGTCTAAGGTTTTGATGGAACCTATTGGGGGATGAACTTCTTGTTTATGTGAATACAAATTGCTAGTTTCAATCTTTATTTGTTCAACTATGTTTTTGTTGTAGTTAATTGACAGGATCCTCAATTAGCTGTGCCTATTTAGTGTGCATAACTCGGGAGAGAGTGCATATTTAGGTTATTGTTGAACAACACTACTCCCAAAGTATAAGATGGATCTATAACTGCGGGTTTAAAGGCGGGATTAGGGATAACGAAGCCTTGAGTGCAGTCTGAAGTGAACTGTGTTAATTAAAGCTAGCTAGTGTATCTCGGGAGAGTGTATTAAGTATATTACTGTGATTACTCGGGAGAGATTTGCGGTAAGATGAGCGTTCATGATTGATAGAGGTGTGTTGGTCAATTTGTATGAAGCATAAACAGAAGGGATTCCATCAATAGGGGAAGTCATTACCTTAGCATTTTCTCATTATTGTTTACAACCTCAGCATTTTAGTTTACAGCTTGCTATTTACTTGCAATCTTAGTTAGTAAAGAAACCATCAACGGTGATTCAAACGTCTGGGGAAGTTGGTTCTCAAGAGTTTAGTAGTTCTAAAGATAGTGATTGATAGGTTAGTTCTCTGTGGATTCGACTCTGGGCAGAATACTCAGGTTATATTTGCAACGTCCGCATTATCCTTTTTATAAGGCATAGTTGGGCGTGATCAATTATTATCCTACTTACTAAAGTTTTAATTTAATTACATGGTCATATACAATTTACCAGTTATATACAAATAAGTTTTAAATAAATATCTCTTTATATTAGGAATTGAATAAGGAATTATTTCTTTATCCCTTTATATTTGCCCTCTCTCTCTACTCTTCTTCTCTGTTTTTTTTCCTCATTTTTCTTCATTTAATGTTCTCTGTTTTTATGCTTTCTTGTTGTATAGAATTTTAATGGAATTCATTAATGGATTTCAATCGTTTTAACTTAACAATTTCCTTTCGTGTTGCACAATTGGTGTTCCAATTGAAATTGACAATCAATAAATCTTGAAGGTGTTTGACTCTCCACCATTGATATCCATTAAAAATCTTTGAAGCTTTGAAATCGAATTTGGATTTTCAAAAATCATTATTATTTGGATTGGGTATTGTTGCAAATAGTTGAAAATATTATTTGGAGTTTATATCTCAATTTTGAGGGTGTTTTGGTGAAGATTAGACTTGATTTTGGCTAAATATCATATTAAAACTCGAAGAAGAAGAAGAAGAATAAGAAGAAGAAGAAGAAGAAGAAGAAGAAGAAGAAAAAGAAGACATGAGATACAATATACTTACGAAATTGTAGTAAAGTTGTATAATGTATGAATCGTTGTATAAAATTTGTATTTAATTTATCAATACTATCTTTTTACATAAAGTTGTTGATATGTATCAAAATTGTATAAAGAGAGTAAGTTTTGATTGAAATTTTAGAGAGAAAGAAGCACACACCACATACAAAATATATACAAATCAGATATAAAAGACACATTATATAAAATTTGTATTTAAGTTTTATGATATTGTAGTTATATTTAACTGAGTAGAAATAATGTATGAAAGTTACTTTGTAGATACGTTGTAAATAAGTTGTATAATATATAATTAGTTATATGAAATTTCTTTTTACTATGTATTTATTGTAGATATTTAAATTTGCATTAAATTTGTACGAAATTTATTTTTAATTTGTATGTTGATGTACCATATATTGTTCATAGAGATAGAGATTTTATGAGTTTAGGTCCAAAATATGCTCAATTCCTATGTCAAAATTAAAGAAGTTAATTCTGTATCTAGCTTGGTTCACTAAAGAAAACTTCAGAACTATAATAAAGATTTTCTACTAGTAGCTTATTTATAGAAAAATCTTATTCCGACAAGGAAAATAATTTTGTTTTACTTGGTTAGTTTGGATTGATTAGTAAAAATAGTACATAGAAAATCAGTACTGCAGTAAACTGACGAGAAGGTTAAAAGAAGGAAAGAAAAAGGCTGTTGTCACTTGCCAGTATGTTTAATTTTTCTAGAATAATGTATATTATATAATTAGTTGTATAAAATTTATCTTTAGTTTATATGTTGTCCTAAATGTATCAAATTTGTATCAAAATTGAATATTTCGGCATTGGAACACAACTATATTCTTGTTAACTCCGACACAATTATATGGGCATTGAGTAATGTGATTGAGACAGTTTACATGTGGATGGCTTTATATAATTTCTTGAAACAATGAGTGTGGATGGAAATATAGACCGAAGAAACATTGCGATTTGATTAGCTGAAAATCTATTGGGATATTTTAATTTTCTATGATTAAAGGAATACAATATGATTTTCTAATGATATAACTGAGATTTTCCAACTTTTCTCTATGTTAACACTTTAATATTAGAGCCGGTTTGGTAAAGGTTTCTTTAACTAAAGAGGAGATGAGAGAAAAAAAGAAAAAGATGTAACTAAATTCCTTAATTTAAGATACTAATAATGATTGTATATAAAGAATTAGGACAATTTTAATAAATAGATTTCAAATATTATATAAGAACGAAAATTTAAAATAAATTTTGTCTTTCACCAACAAATTTAACTCACTAGAGTAACATGAGAAAAATTATGGGCCTGCTCTATTAATTCTAGAGCAAACATGGGCCTATTAACAAATAGTTGGGAGAAATTTAAAAATAGCCAGATTTACAAGCGGTCATTCAAAAATAGCCATAGTTTTAAAAGTAATCAAAATTTAGTCACTTTTCAAGTAAAGATAAATTTGAACGAAAATACTATTCAAAATCCGAAAAATACTCCAACATAATATACTGGAGTTCCAGTATATTATACTAGAACTCCAATCTAATATACTGGAGTTCCAGTATAATATACCGGTCCAGCATAATATACTGGAGTTTGGAACACCAGTGCTCTAGTGTTCAGTATATTATACTGGAGTCAGCAGAGTATACCGGTCCAGCATAATATGCTAGAAGTTCATACACAGGTGCACTGAACTCCAGTATATTATGTTGGACCGATCTTTGTTGCAGCAAAGTAGTGACTATTTTTCAGTGATTTGGCAAACACTAATAATTTTTGAATGACCAGTCCGAAAAATAGATATACCGTACTATTTTAACCAGATAGTTGACAGATTTTCAATTAGGCCTATTGTAGTGAAGGTCAGGAAATTGGAAAAGAATCTCCATTTTGATCCTTATATAGAATATTGCTTATCAAGAGACTGCGTCTTTAGTACCGACTTCCCTCAAGTCTTCCAAAAAGAGATTTAAAATTGTACTCTATAAATATTCTTTTTGTCTCCCATAAAAATTCGACCTTATAAATCATAGATGGGCTATGGCATGAAAGCAAAAATCTGCACAGTAACGTCATTCTCCAAAATAATACTTATTTATTTAATTAGTGACTGTAATTATTTTAAAGCGATGGTCAAATAAGGAGACAAACGAACAAGGGCAAGTGGGTGTAGGGAGATCAAAAGTAGGGACGCCCGCAGGGTAATTCTTTCAGACAGGCGACAGCTCATAGCATTTGCATGTAGGGGTTGTCCGTCCACATCCCCATCTTTTCATGTTCACCAAGCCAGCCAGGCCCAATTCGAATGCCAGCCCATAACCAGAAAATCTTTACCCCCCGCCCCCCCAAAAAAAAAGGGAAACAGAAGAAACGGTAATGGCGTGAGGGTGGAAATGCCAGGCTACATACGTCTGCACGTGGCTTTTATCCAACTGAATTCCATACATGTTTCAGCTGACATCTGTGTTTTCTTTCTATAGTGGTCCCCACCCTTTCTCCATGAATGGATAATTCATCTTTTTAAACCAAAAAAAATGATGAGAAGTCCTTATTTTTAATGACGAGTATGTCCTTGTACTTGTTGGTATTTTCTTTTTACGCGAGAATATAAACAGCTTTTCATTTGTTTGACGCGATAGACATGTAAGAAAGAAATACTATCGTAAACATCAAATCAATTACTATATGACCTAAGTTTTCGTAAAAACCATGTGATAAAACATAACAAAATATAAAATATTCAAAAAGATTTTCACAAGCAAACGCTTTTCTCTCACTCTGTGGTCTTGTTTTAACTCAATTTCCCTATCACTTAGTACTAATTATCTTTATTCAAAACAAGCATATTAAAATTCTTAGTTACGGACTTATCTACAAACATTGAAGTAAAATTGTTTAATAAATGACCACAAAATGGTTTTTATCCGTAAATTGGCCGTGGTAAGTTGTGGACATTACTAAAACTTTAGTGAATCTGAAACGTAGAAGAATGGACGTCGGACTTTTTGCACAAATTGCTTTAATTTAAGAAATTGAACCCATGAATGTTGAAAAAGATTGATGGGGTTTCAACTTTATAATTTTTTCGTGATTCTTGCGGTTTTAGTAGGAAAGTTAAAGGTCCTATGACTAAAGGATCCAGTGGCGGAGCCACGTAGCTTGGAGCGTCAATTGACACATCTTCGTCGAAAAATGGATACTATTTACGTAAGTAAAACTTAAAATTTTAATTTATATACGTTATGTATTGAATCCTTTTGATTCATTCGTGATATTTACCTCTTTAATTATAATTTAATGAAAATTCTAATTCCGCTACTGATAGGATCTTTTTGGTCCATAAATTTCTTCCACAAAAATTATACGTGAACAATTAATGTTATATCATCCATAGGTGTCTGGTTCTTTTTTGTGAGTTCGGAATGATTGATAACAATAGAAAAAGTATTAATTACTCTTGCATTGTCAAAACTATATGCAACCATGCGATTTCTGTATTTAATTAAAATGTGAATCTCTTTGCACTCCACGTTTCCATACACCACAATAAGGATAAAGGTAGGACTAAAAAATGAAAAAGAAAAAGTCATTAGCCTAACTTAGGCCTCATTTGTTTGCACTTAATGTAGGTCTGAATCTTAATTATTCAGATCTCAGACATTAAGTGCGTTTGTTTTTAATGTCTGAATCTTAATTATTCAGATCTTAATCATTAAGTGTTTTTTTTTACTTCACAACCACTTAATGAGTTTGAATAGGTCTGTATGATTAAGATCCATAACAGAGACTTAATTTCATTAAGATGCTATTACATATTCATTATTAACTGCCACCACCGCCTACCATTATCGACTACCACCACCACCACCTCTACTACGCCACCATCATCCTCAATTATAGTCGTCACCATTATCGACCATCACCACCTACTATACCCACCACTCCGACCATCATCATTCTCACCCACAATTAACACTCATCCACCTCAACTACCATAACTAACCACCCTATCACCATCAACAACCACAGTCGGCACTGCCCATCATTATAACATATCACCACCCATCCACCACCTTCCTCAGTCACAACTACTATCACCACCCGCCATTATTAACTATAACCACCCATCACCACCATTCTCAATCATAATCGCCGCCACTATCAATCACTACTAGCTACTAGCATGAACCACCATCATACACCACAGTAAGAATAAACGTAGGACTAAAAAATAAAAAAGAAAAAGTCATTAGCCTAACTTAGTTACCGTCGTTTGTCTGTTATAAGCTAGACTAGATAGTGTTGATTGTCAAAAGTCCCACATCGGTGGGTGGCAATTTGGGTTTGGAAATTTTTTCCTATAAAAGGAGGCCTAATGTTTAGGATTTAAACACACCTCTCATTTGCCTTCTTATCTTCTTAAGGCATTTGTATCTTCTCTCTTTAGTATTATTTCACTTGTATTTTGGAGTGGAATAAAATATTGGTTGTGTCCAAGGAAGTAGGCAAAATTGCCCGAACCTCGTAAATTCTGGTGTTCTTTTTATTATTGCTTTATTGTCTTATTTATTATTTGGTGGCTGCCATAATTTTGGTATAGTAGTTGTGACTCATTCACACTATATACAATTGGCTTCCGCAATAATTGGTATCAGAGCCAAGGTATTGTCTAAGTATGCTTTGTGGTTGCAGCATAGTCTAATCTTCCACATCAGAAAAGATTTATCTTGGTACTATGTCAAGGTTCTGTCTTAGTATGCTCTGTGGTTGCAGCTTAGTCTGATCTTCCACACCAAAAAGGAAATAATCTTGATTTGTATCGTCAGCTATTAAATAATATTCATGTCAAAATGGGAGACAATAAACAAAAAGAATCTACATCAAGTGTCAATAATACGTCATCGTTGGCATCCTCGCTTATGACAAGAATTGTGTCAAATATGAAATTTGCGGTAAAATTTTTTAACGGATCAGGAAATTTTGAGATGAGGCAAGGTGAGGTTTTAGATGTCCTTTTTCAACAAGGGCTGGATCTTGCCATTGAAGAAAAGAAACCAGATGTTATTGTAGAAGAAGATTGGAAAATTATCAACCGTGTTGCTTGCGGTACCATTCGATCCTACCTTGCTAGAGAGCAGAAATATCCATACACAAAGGAAACTTCTGCAAGTAAATTATGGAAAGCACTGGAGGATAAATTTTTGAAGAAAAATAGTCAAAATAAATTGTACATGAAGAAGAGACTGTTTCACTTCACCTATGTTCCTGGTACCACGATGAATGAACATATCACCAGTTTCAATAAGTTGGTCACAGATTTGCAAAATATGGATACAACTTATGATGATGGTGACTTGGCCTTAATGTTGTTGGCGTCACTTCCTGATGAGTACGAGCACCTTGAAACTACTCTACTCCATGGAAATGACGAAATTTCTCTCAGAGAAGTTTGTTCGGCTTTGTACAGCTATGAACAAAGAAAGCGAGAAAAACAGAAGGGCGGAGAAGGAGAAGCACTGTTTGTGAGGGGTCGTCCTCAAAATCAAACGAGGACAAAGAAGGGAAGATCCAAGTCAAGATCCAGACCCAGCAAAGATGAATGTGCCTTTTGTCGAGAAAAAGGGCACTGGAAGAAAGACTGTCCGAAGTTGAAGAATAAGGCCAAACATAACAATGGAAAGGCCATTATGGATTCAAATGTAGCTGATTGTGATGATTCAGACTTCTCATTAGTTACAACAGAGTCATCAACATCATCAGACATATGGTTGATGGACTCGGCTTGTAGCTATCATATGTGTCCCAACAGGGACTGGTTCGTGGAATTTCAAGAAGGAGAATATGGAGTCGTCCACACAGCGGATAACAGCCCTCTTACCTCATATGGCATTGGTTCAATACGATTAAGGAACCATGATGGAATGATCAGAACATTGATAGATGTTCGATATGTACCGGATTTGAAGAAGAATCTCATCTCTGTGGGAGCCCTAGAATCAAAAGGGTTCAAAATCATTGCAGAAAATGGAGTGATGAGAGTATGCTCCGGTGCACTAGTGGTAATGAAGGCTAATCGGAAGAATAATAATATGTACCGCTATCGTGGCAGTACAGTTATTGGGACAGCGACAGTAACATCCAGTGACGACAAAGAGGCAGAAGCAACCAAGCTATGGCACATGCGCTTGGGACATGCTGGAGGAAAATCCTTGAAAACTCTATCAGATCAAGGATTGTTAAAAGGAGTAAAGGCTTGCAACTTGGAGTTTTGTGAGCATTGTGTTAAAGGGAAACAGACAAGGGTTAAATTTGGTACAGCGATCCATAATACTAAAGGCATTTTGGATTATGTACACTCTGATGTTTGGGGTCCTTCCAAAACACCTTCATTGGGTGGGAAGCACTATTTTGTAACCTTTGTTGATGATTTTTCTCGAAGAGTGTGGGTGTATACAATGAAAAACAAAGATGAAGTGCTGGGAATTTTTCTCAAATGGAAGACGATGGTGGAGAATCAAACAGGCAGGAGGATCAAGTGTATTCGCACAGACAATGGAGGTGAATACAAAAATGATCATTTCAATAAGGTCTGTGAAAATGATGGCATCGTCCGACACTTCACTGTTAGACATACACCACAACAGAATGGAGTGGCAGAACGTATGAACCGGACCTTGCTGGAGAAGGTACGGTGTATGTTGTCCAATGCTGGCTTGGGCAAAGAATTTTGGGCTGAGGCAATTACATATGCATGCCACCTCATTAATCGTCTACCATCTGCTGCTATTGATGGCAAAACACCATTTGAAAAATGGTACGGAAAACCTGCTGTAGATTATAACTCTTTGCACGTGTTTGGCTCAACTGCATATTATCATGTGACGGAGTCAAAATTGGATCCAAGGGCAAAGAAGGCTATTTTTATGGGAATTACTTCTGGAGTCAAAGGATATCGCTTATGGTGTCCTATGACAAAGAAAGTAATATTCAGCAGAGATGTTACCTTTGATGAATTTGCTATGGTAAATAAGGTAACAGAAGATACCAAACAAAATGAAGGTGCTTCTAAGCAGGTGGAGTTTGAGGGAAAATTTATTTTTCCTACACAAGAAGCAGAGGAGGAAACAAATGAAGATTACCCTCTGGAAGGAGAGCCAGTAGAGGAGATTCCAACTCAGGAATCTCAACAACAACTTGAATCAATAGCAACCAGCAGGCCAAAAAGAACAATAACGAAACCTGTTCGTCTCATAGAGACGGTTGCTTGTGCAACCTCAATTGTAGCTGATGATGTTCCTACTACTTATAAAGACGCTGTCCAAAGTTCAGAAGAAGATAAGTGGAGGATTGCCATGAATGATGAAATACAGTCCCTTCATCAGAATCATACATGGAGATTGGCCAATCTCCCGAAGGGAAAGAAAGCAATTGGGTGCAAATGGGTATTTGCAAAGAAGGAAGGATTTCCTAACCAAGTAGATGTTCGCTACAAAGCAAGATTGGTGGCCAAAGGATATGCTCAAAAGGAGGGAATTGATTACAATGAAGTGTTTTCTCCAGTTGTAAAACATTCCTCCATTAGAATTATGTTGGCTTTGGTAGCACAATTGGATTTGGAACTAGTTCAGATGGATGTAAAAACTGCGTTTTTACATGGAAACTTGGAGGAGGAAATCTACATGACTCAGCCAGAAGGATTCAAAGTTGCTGGAAAAGAAAATATGGTGTGCAAACTTGAAAAATCATTGTACGGATTGAAACAATCTTCTAGACAATGGTACAAGCGATTTGACGAGTTTATGTTGCGGCAAGGGTACAAGAGAAGCAAATACGATCATTGTGTGTATTTGCGCAAGCTTAAAGATGGTTCCTTTGTATATCTTCTCCTATATGTTGATGATATGTTGATAGCTTCCAAGAATTCGGAAGAAATTGATAAGTTGAAGATTCAACTGAAGAAGGAGTTCGAGATGAAGGATCTAGGTGAGGCAAAGAAAATTCTTGGCATGGAGATAATAAGAGATAGATGTTCAAAGAAACTCTGTTTATCTCAGAAAGAATATTTGAAGAGAGTACTGCAGCATTTTGGCATAGATGAGAAGACTAAGCCGGTTAGTACTCCACTTGCTCCCCATTTTAAGCTAAGTACTACTATGTCGCCAAAAGATGAAGCTGAACATGAGTATATGTCAAGGGTACCATATGCAAATGTTGTTGGTAGCTTGATGTATGCAATGGTCTGTACGAGACCTGACATTTCACAAGCTGTTGGAGTTATTAGCAGATATATGCATAATCCAGGAAAGGAGCATAGGCAAGCTGTGAAGTGGATTCTACGGTATATTCATAATACTGTAGATGTTGAGTTAGTTTTTGAGCAGGAAGGCAATCAATCTGTAGTTGGATATTGTGACTCAGATTTTGCAGGTGATCTGGGCAAACGAAGATCAACTACTGGTTATGTGTTTACTTTTGCAAAGGCACCAGTTAGTTGGAAGTCTACTTTGCAGTTAACAATTGCTTTGTCTACAACAGAGACAGAGTACATGGCTATTACAGAGGCTGTAAAGGAGGCAATTTGGCTTCAGGGGTTGCTAAAGGAGTTTGGTATTGGACAAAAAGGTATCACAATTTTTTGTGATAGTCAAAGTGTTATTCAATTAGCGAAGAACCAAGTTTATCATGCTAGGACAAAGCACATTCATGTTCGGTATCATTTCGTACGAGAAATCATAGAAGAAGGTGGAGTCACGGTGAAGAAAATTCATACTACGGAGAATCCTGCTGATATGCTAACAAAGGTGGTGACTGCGGTCAAGTTTCAACATTGTTTGGATTTGATCAACATTGTTGAATACTGAAGATTGAAGATGAAGACACAACCAAAATTTGTTATTGAAAGAAAATTGAAGATGTGAAATTTTGCCAAGGTGGAGATTTGTTGAAAATGTCAAAAGTCCCACATCGGTGGGTGACAGATTTGGTTGGGATTTTTTTCCTATAAAGGAGGCCTAATGTTTAGGATTTAAACACACCTCTCATTTGCCTTCTTATCTTCTTAAGGCATTTGTATCTTCTCTCTTTAGTATTATTTCACTTGTATTTTTGAAGTGGAATAAAATATTTGTTGTGTCCGAGGAAGTAGGCAAAATTGGCCGAACCTCGTAAATTCTGGTGTTCCTTTTATTGTTGTCTTATTGTATTATTTATTATTTAGTGGTTGTCATAATTTTTGGTATAGTAGTTGTGACTCATTCACACTATATACATTTGGCTTCCGCAACAGATAGTACAACATGCATAATTATTATTTATTATTTAATTTGGTAAAATCATCCAAGGTTTCGTTTACTTAAAATGTAAAAAAATTAAGATAAAATATGATTTACCTTTCTATGAGCTAGTCTTGTGATATTGATTATTACAATTGAATTTCAACGTAATTTAACAAGTCGTATCGGTGAGTAAATTTTACCAATTTGATGTAGAGTGCAGAATGAATATTCCCGTGTTCCCGTGCATGCATGATCGAAATTCCCATTAATTGTAAGGTAAAGATTTGAGATGAGGCTCAACTTGTGCTCCTTAATAGTAAACTGATGATAATAATGGAAATATTTTTGGAGAGCTCTTTATCATTCACATTTTCTAAAAGAGGCATCCTAATAAATTAGCGGTGTATTTGGAAATTATTGTTTTAACGTAAGCAAAAGAAAATAGAACACTACGTACTTATTATCATCTTTCTCATTACTTAGTTGCAACTTGCATGTGTGGAAAGATAATTGGATAAAGTAGTAAAAATAAATAAATGGAGGAAGAAGTTCCTCCAAAACCTTTCATCGAACTAGTTGGGCAAAAAATAATTAAAAAGCTTTTGCTTTCCATTCCAATGCCTTCGCCATTCAAACAAGGAGAAAAATTAATATACTCCTTGGGGGTATGTTTGTACGAGGAAAGTAATTTTTATTTTCATGGATAACTTAATTTCTAATGTTTGATTGTAGGAAGTTATTTTTTTTTAAATATTTAAATTCCAAACTTCATATTATTTGCTTAAATTAACACCAAAATACTACTACTATTACTACTATCACCAACAAACATCGGGAAATATTTTTTATGAAGAAAATATTTTCTTGAAAAATAACTTCCGTCATACTGAACATGCTTTTCGGGTTGTATTTAGTCTTTTCGCTTTATTTTGTATTTCTCCTGTATTTCTGAACTAGTTTTCTTGGTGTTCCAATTGTTTCGTTTTCACTATATTGTACTTTCATACATCAAGAAGCTCTCTATCTCTTGGTCTAATCATTCGCCTCCCTCTTAAGATTAAGAAGTTCCTTTTATTATCCAATTGATAAACTTTCTTCTTTTTTCCCAGACCCCTGCTAATTCCTTCTAACCATCATCTTAATCCTCCAATCTCAATCTCTTCCCTTCTGAACACTTTGCCACATTATCGCATATTACGTCAAAACGTCTTTTCTATGTAAGGATTTTCATAATTCTAGACTGTGATTCAAAAATAATTTATAAAAAAATTCTATCAATAATCTCAGGATTGTGAAACTATATGATTTTCATAAATTGTAAGATATAAAAAATTCAGCAAGAAAAACGTACCAGAATCGGCCATAATATTTTTGACTTAATCGAGCGAAAAGGGAAGAACTTGATCTTCTGTTCTTGACAAAACCAATTTTCTTTTCTTTCTCTTTACCTTGTGCGTTATTTTTAGAATAATCGAGATGGAATAAGTTATTCTATTTTAACAGACAGAGAGAGGGACCAGGCGGTTAATTCCCACTTTCCATCAAAGTGGGCAATAAAATTTTTTATAAAAATAACTTCATAATATTTTTAAAACCAATAATAGGCCACGTGGCCAAAAACTAACAATCTCCCACTTGGCGTAAGTGTCATTATTCAGTTATTAATAAATATTTCAATCATTATGTGCACAATAAGATGCCAAATTCTCCTTTCATTAGAAACAATATTCATTGTTATTGAATAAATCAACTAATATGAGTAATGGCGGTCGTACATTACTTTATTCGACATAGTTTCTTCCAAGT